>NW_014578583.1:26356-42011 GCF_000485595.1 Priapulus caudatus
GATATATATATATAATGTCATATATATTCACTGCTAAAATTAGACGAAGGGAAGATCTGGGAAACGTAAATAATACAGTCGCATTTATTTGCAGGAAACCTTAATATTTAAACAAATCATCTAAAAAATTGGTAGTTATACTGCCTTAATGAATTGTGATATTGCGCGGAGAATTGTTGTGGCTTATTGGCGGTTATTGGGGGTTAATTCGCAGAACATGTACGCGTTTTCCGCTGAATTGCATAAACCTACCGAATTTGGGAAATTATGTTTTAAATATGAAAAGCCCTAGCCTTTATTCATGCACGTACGAGAAATCAACAGAATGCTTTCAACCTCAACTGACTAATGCCAATTTGGATTTGTGCGAAGAATAGAATTCGCTGACATATGAAATTCTATATTGGATATTGCTTGCGATGTTACTATCGAAAGTCAAAGCAATTGGTCGAGACTATAACGTAAGCATATTGCAGCCACTGTAAAAGCGAACGCTTTAGCACTAGCGGCACTATACTAATTACAATTATTTGCTCTAACACACAATACAAGGCTTACACATGTGTGCCGTATGAAGGTTGTTTTCTTTGTCAACATGTAGAAATACCTCAGAATTTTATGTAGTACACAGTTACGTGAAACGACACACATGATATGCAGGACCGACAAGACAGTATAATGAACACCATGTTATGCTATCACCTGTCCTGGTCATAACGTCTATCGTTCAACGGCAATGGCAACTGTCAACAACAACATTATGTAACAACAAGGTTGTCTCAACTATGGAAAGAATTAAATGTTTCTAGCTTTGGACTCCTCACATGGAAGAACCTTACACTTGCATGCACTACAACAGTGTGGCATGATATATCGATGGATGCAAGATCGATGGCTA
The DNA here is from genome assembly GCF_000485595.1 of Priapulus caudatus. Lineage (NCBI taxonomy): Eukaryota > Metazoa > Priapulida > Priapulimorpha > Priapulimorphida > Priapulidae > Priapulus > Priapulus caudatus. The sequence goes on from NW_014578583.1 coordinate 27,255, forward strand.
TGTATGAATTCGAAACAAGATATGCTCTATGCTCTATGCTCTATGCAGAGGGCTATGCTATTATGCACTCTGCTCTGCTATATATACATGCTCGAACTATTACGTCATCATCGGAAACATCAGACCATCGGGGGTACTAAGATGGATACGGTAAGTTGAAGCGCACGTCACGATTGCAAGTAGACTGGTTCGGACCTTAACTCGGCCAAGTATCTTTCGCTACACTAAACTTATAGTTAGTGCAGCGTGTGGAACTCTCCACTGCGTAGCAGTCTAAGCTCAATGGCCGATCCTTGTGTGGAAAAATACCTTGAAAATGCCTCGTACAGGGCCTCGTCGCGCCATCTATGGGACGCCATATGTACGAGAATAATTTCACGGCGTGAAACGGAAGAAATGCAAACTCGCTTTTCTAGAGGAAAAGCAAATGCGCCGACCAGCAAACGAGCAATTACGAGCATTTGTATTTATTCTCGACCTACGTGCATAGTCGAAAGGCTTGTGGAATCGCTACAACTCCTCAATTGACCGATTATAGTGCTTTATCCCCTTCCCAAAGGGCACTGTCGAAACAGTGTTCTAAACAGGGCAGCGAATCCGATAAAAAGTGCCGCTCCGCAGCGCAGTTTGCGCTTCGCGCGGATATCCGGCTGCAGATCGTCTAGAAGTAGTGACTGGTGAACCATGTGTACATGTAGAGAGAGAACAGTGAGAACTGAGGAGGTCAGTGGTGGACAGAATGGTAGTATAGTAGCATTGTAATTGTTTTGTTGATATTAAATTCTAATCGTTTTTATTCAGCTAATCTGGAGCATCACTCGGCGATTTTTGTTACTGTTTTATAATCTCAAATTCCGACAATATCGTCCATATATAATCATTGTCATCTTCTAAAAGTACAGACCATCCGCTGACCGCTGTGGAGACGTGCACCAGGCCTCCAATTTGGCGCACGTCTCCACTGCAGACAGCGCTTCATACTTCTACATCCCCGCGGTCGCGTGCGCATATCCCGCGGAACTGCGCGTCTCATCCGCGCGCTCTCGATCAACAGCAACGCTGTGCTACGCAATCTTGTCTTTTATCTTGGATAAATATTTGCGTTTGGCTAACGACAACTGCGTTGGGATTCCGTTGCGCGGAAACAGGTTTTGTTAAGAGCTAACCGCTCAAAAGGCGCAATCATGAATGCGTGATGTTGTTGGAACTAAAATGACAGTCACGCTTATACTGGGCAGACGCAGAGGAACACAGAGACACAAAGCTAGATAAATGCGTAGATGATCAGATGTGTATTTGTTTTGGAGTATTCGGCAACTCGGTAATTTAGATAAAAATTGCTCAAGTGTATAGACAACGTTTGCACACGTATTCAGGAAGTATGACATATGTTATAGAAAAATATAATCGGATTGTTCAGATATCAAGTACGCCTCCACGCATTCCTCCCTAACAAACGCGGTGGCATCTTTCCGCATGTCTGCATGCGTTCGTGTCAGACTACATGCTACTAACACCAAGGAAGGGGTTAAGTATATCAAACATTCACAGCTGCTTGGCTTGCACCAGGAGATGAAAAGTGCGATGACCTTACCAGGCCTGATTTCGCCATTACAACATGGCATTGATATGTTGTGCCACATACTGGTCGTAGTCGGGGTTCCTGGTCTATCGTGCGCAGAATAGAAACCACGAATAATAATGTAGCAGAGTATGCTCTACATGTTCTGCGTTTAAATTAGAAGGGATATTATACAACTTGTAGTGTGCCCAGCGGTGCGATGCAGAACACGCCTCATTTAGCTAACCATCAGCGCGTTTCATACCCAACTCATTTGCTTATGCAACAATGCACTATGGAAGCTTTCTCCTGGCAATGCTGAGAGCTGATAAACTGGTGGCAGCACCTATAGCGTATGTAGCCCGCATTCCCGTGATGGATCAAAAACCAAGGAACAGTCCTGTGACGTTACAAACAAAAAACCACACGCGTCACTCTATTTATGGGAATTATTAGAGATCGACTGGAAAAAATGTTAGAAAACTAATATTTTGGGGGAGTTACAGAATGGTTTTAGGACGGATCGGCGCACGGGGGATAATATATTTATAATAACCCAATGCATTCAGCAGGCGAAACATGTAAGAAAACCATTATACCTTGCATTCTTGGACTTCAAAAAAGCTTATGACTGGGTGGATAGCAATAAATTAATAAGGGAACTAAGAAAGAAGAATAGGTGTGGGTAATTGGTTCGTTAAGCTAGTGGAGTATATGTACAAGAACAATAAATCAAAGATAAGTTTAGGACTGTTTGAATCGGATTGAATAGCATCTAAAGTAGGTCTGAAGCAGGGTTGCCTTTTATCACCAATCCTGTTCGCATTGTTTATCAATGAATTATCTACTAGGCTCGTAACAAATGCAAATGTATTATGCATTGGAGGAAATAGCTTTCCGGGGATGTTATACGCGGATGATGTGGTTTGGCTAGCAGAAAATAGGAGTAAAATGGAAAGTATGTTGAGCATTGCCGCAGACTTTGCAGAAAATTTTGGAATGGTTTTTGGAGAAAAGAAATCCCAAATCATGATTCTCAATTATAGTTTCAATAGATATTGGGTGGGTAGGGAGCTTTGGAAAGCACTTGCAGTGCCTGCACTGACGTATACAAATGAAGCCCTAGTATTTAAAGTTAAAAAAGGAACGTCCACGCTCCAAGCACTAGACAGGACTCAAAACCAGCTGGGAAGGGAGTTACAAGGGGCACCCTCTTATGTGGGACTGGAGAGTATTAGAGGGGAGATGGGATGGTCAACTTTTGAAGAGAGAGAGGCAAAAAGTAAAATTAAATATTGGATCAGGATAAAATATATGAATAATGAACGTAAATGTATACAGATAGCGGAAGCAATGGAGTTGGGCGAATTCAGATCAGACTAGAGGAGGAGAACTAGGTTCCTCATAACAAGGATAGGAGTCTAGACGAACGGGCTATAGTATTAGAGCCATAATGATATCTAACGCAATGTATCAATGTATCATGTGCTGTTATCACACTTGTTGAAGAGTTTGATAATGCAAGATGGCCACCTGGATTAATAGGATAGACTAAAATATCAACTACTATTTTATAATGTGCAAAGTTACAAAAGCGCAAATCCACTTTAGGCACCTTAGGTATCACGATGTGATGCACAGATTTCTGTGTATCATCAACTGATGCACAGACTCCGTATATAAAGGAATGATGCAAAATTCCAAAAACCCTAACCCTAACCCTAAGTCATAAAGTATACCCTTAGCTAGGTATCACAAAGTGTGTTAAGGTTAGGGTTAGGGTTAGGTTAGGGTTACTGGTTAGGGTTAGGGTTACTGGTTAGGGTTAGGGTTAGGGTTAGGGTTAGGGTCAGGCCTCGAATTAAGTGACGAGAGGGGCAAGGCAATTTTTTTGGGGCATGTGAGAAATTGCCTTGAATTTTCTCTAAAATGGATGGGCACCGAGGCAATTTTAAAAGGCATCAAGGCAACTCTCACAATTTGAGAAGGGCACCAAGGCACTTTTGTAAAATAAAGGAAAACTTATAACAAATTAATACATCAACCTCTGCTAATGGAAGTACAGTAACAGGGTTCAACGTTAACTTTTTATTTCACTAGACCATCGGGCTAGTAACCGAGGAAAACCACTAGCCCTGACCTAACTTTCACTAGCCCAAACCCTAACCCTAACCCTAACCCAGACCATTGTTATGGAAAACTTTGTGTCATCATATGAATTCTACTAAAATTTCTCTAAATTTACTGCACTTAGCAAGCTACACACCATACAGATCACAGCTGGCCATTCTTGCGCGAGCGTCGTTTCCGCGCTTTAAATCGCGTGCGGGCCGAGTCCACGTGCAGCATTTAAATATTCGTGTTCTACCACGGGCATACACAGGCGCACGATTTATCGATCGTCTACTGGCAGCGGTTGGCAGCAAGCCACGTTTACGGTTATTGTTTTTTCCGAAGGGTAGACTGTATCCGGCCTCAAGCTCTGCTAGACAATGTACACGCTCTGCGACAAACATTGCGGCCGCGAACCAGTCTAGCCAGAGGCACCGACGGCAATTACAGAAAAGGGCAATTAAGGCAGGTCACTGCCGTCGGTCGGGTTGGATTTTCAGGAGCAGTACGGCGATTGATAGGGGCACCGACGGCGCCGTTGGTTAATTCGAGCCCTGGTTAGGGTTTTTGCATCATTCCTTAATATACGGAAAGTCTGTGCATCAGTTGATGATACACAGAAAATCTGTGCATCACTTCGTGATACCTAAGCCTAAGGAGTAAGGTCAGGTGCCTAAAGTGGATTTGCACCCATGGCATAAGACTTACAGTTTCAAGTGGAACTAGCAGTACCGGTACACTACGAGCAGGCGCCAAGATCTAGTGTACATTATGTTCCGCTCATCAACATATTATCGAAGTTATTGAGCGGTCAAACGAGTAAATTGAAATAAGCGGCTTGTAAATACAACAAGCACCAGGTTTCATGTAGCGGCAAATGCAGATATAAACATAACCACATTTGCCGCACGAAAGCACTAAAGTGTTGACGTCAGATCATCTACTGCAGCGCCATCGTTTGGGTAAATAGGTAATACATTTGTCAAAAAATTGTTTTTGAGCACCGACAAATCACCCCGGACACCTCCCACCCCATGCTATTTCCCGAACAATTAGTGTATATTTTAGTTTGATTTATTTGTGCGATTATGGTGTGGAATTGAATTCTTTGTAAAAAGACGTTTTTAAGACACGAGGCTGCCTCGGCGCTTCGCCCCTTTGCAGCTATAGGCGGAGGCGTGCGTGCCTCGGACTACGGCTCAGAACAAATGCCCCGCGTGAGAGCCAAGACAGGGACACTTTGAAAACCAATGGAAACTGCACAACATGTGCCAATTTGGCTGTATATTGTGTACATATTGTTTTGCCTATCTTACCTCTGTATCAATAGTAAGAAAATTAGCAACTGAGCGCTTGCGGTAATGACTAATGGCGATGGAAATGCATCAAAATCAGCTTTGTTTCCATCTCTAATGACAACGACATCGATGGGACGGGGTCGATGTCTGTAAAACGACTTTCTCTTTATTCTTGCGAAACACGTCCGTCCACGTTAAACTTAACAGCTCAATCGGTGTAAAATAACAGGTGTGCGCTACCGTCCCGCGAACATCCGTTCACGGACTCACTAGCTTCGCTTGTAGCTACCGTCTACCGTCTACCGTCTACCGTCTACAGTTGTAGTCTACCGTCGCGCTGTGCAGCACGATGCACTCAACATAACTTATTGCGAGACGCAATCCCTATCAACAATGCTAAAAAGCTAAAAAAAAACTTCCAGAAGATGGAGCACGAGTGTCGTACGAAGAGGGTCCCTATATACAGATGGGTCAGTGACAGATCAGTGACCCTATAAGTATTTGATTTTTTTTTGATTTATTTATTTCGATATTACTAAAGCATCATTACCATTAACAGCGATAAATAAACAAAAAAATGCATGCTAGAAATTATCGGAGGATGAAACACAAAAAAGCGTGGCTAACACACTTATTTCCATTGTGGTCCAACATAACATTGTAGCATACTATACTATAAAATATAGACAAATATATACCCACGATCCCCAAAATTTCTTAGTGATACATTGTTACAGTACAAAACATTGAAATACAGCATAAAGAAAAAATATATACAAAAAAACAAAAAAACTTCAGCATATTATAACAAGTAAAGTGATTAAGGTAAGTGTTGAGCAGTTAAAAAGAAAAAAAGAAAAAATAGAAGCTTTCTGAGTGATACAATACAAAACAGAGACAGATACATGAAGAAAAATATAAACGAGAAAAAAAACTTCAGCATTTCTGTACAGGTAAACTGATTACGGTAAAATGTTTAGCGCGTAGAAATGATGTTTCCTGCAGTGAATACAGTAACAAAGCATGCAGAACAACACGCAGAAAAACTAATACACAAAAAAAAACTTTCATCAAATTTGTACAGATATAGTACCCTTTTAGCACATCATTCGACACTCGGTTCGTACACCATTATTCCACATACAAACATAACATATTTCGCACACATCACCATTTGTATAGATAAAACGTATTGAAAAGTGCAATAGTGTTGGGCAGTTAAAATGGTAATTTTGAGTGATACAGTACAAAGCAGCTGCATATACAACATGAAGAAAAATAGATACAAGAAAAAAACTTCAGTATAGGCCTGCTGCAGGCAAAGTGATTAAGGTACACTTTACCATCATTTCGACACTCATGTATGTACATATCATACTAGGGTCAATATCAAGTAGGGTCAATATATTTTATATAGCGACACCTAGTACGAAGTGGAAACATGTGTGTACGCGGGCGAGCAAGCCATCGCAGCAGCAGTAGCGGGACGCGCCAATAACTATAAAAAGATTTTTAAAAACACAAAGAGATGGAGCCACGATGTCGTACGACGTGTAAAATATGGCGTGTGACGCGGGCGAGCAAGGCCATCGCAACACCAGCAGCAGCACAGGCACTTGGAAACGTCTCAATAAAAAAAAAAAGGTAAATAAACACGAATGTATTTACTACCAATTAAAGTCTTAATGTTTCTCTACTCTATTTCGCCTATATTGCCGCTAATTACCCGTAAATGCCGTTCAATGCCTCATCTGCAAACACAAGTACACCGCACGCCTGCTCTGTGCACAAACAACATGAATAAGAGAGAATATGAACATGAATAAGAGAGAACATGAATAACATGAATATGAGGACTCTCTTATTCATGTTGTTTGTGCACAGGGCAGGCGTGCGGTGTACTTTGCTTTCTTACTAATCTTAGGGAATTTGACAAATTCAGTTATGTGCATATCTGAATAGATCATTTCATTACCTTGACAATTATATATAAGATTTATATACATATATATGATATATATATATAAATGTCATATATATTCACTGCTAAAATTAGCACGAGGACAGATTTTTTTTTCTGGGAAACGTTAAATAATACAAGTCGCATTCTATTTGGCAGGAACCTTAATATTTAAACAAATCATGCTAAAAAATTCGGTAGCTTTACTGCGCTTACATGAATTGTGATTATTTGCGCTGAGGAGAATTGTTGTGCTTGATGGCGGTTAATTGGGGTTAATTCGCAGAACATGGTACGCGTTTCCCGCTGATTGCATAGAAACCTACGAATTGGGAAATTATGTTTTAAATATGGAAAAGCCCTAGCCTTTATTCATGCACGTACGAGAATCAAACGAATGCTTTCAACCTCAACCTGACTATGCCAATTTGGATTTGCTCGCCGCCAGAACTTTAGATGTTCGCTGACATATGAAATTCCTATAATTGAAATTGCTTGCGATGTTACTATCGAAAGCTCAACGCAATGTCGAGACTATAACGTAAAGCATATTGCAGCCACGTAAAAGCGAACGCTTTTAGCACATAGCGGCACTATACTAATTACAATTTTGCTCTAACACACAACTACAAGGCTTACACATGTGCTTGCCGTATGGAATGTTGTTTCTTGTCAACATGTGCTAGAAAAATACCTCAAGAAATTTTATGTAGTACCACAGTTACGTGAAACGACAACAAATGATATGGCAGGCTACGAACAAGATCAGTATAATGCAAAGCCATGTTATGCCTATCAACCTGTCTGTGCCATCAACGTCTTATCGTTCAACGGCAATGCGGCAACTGTCAACAACAACATTTATGTAACAACAAGGTTGTCTCAACGATGGAAAGAATTAAATGTTCTAGTCTAATTGGGACTCGCTCACAGAGACCTATACATCTGCCATGCACTACAACGTGTTGGCATGAGCTATAATCGATGGCGATGCAGCATCGATGGCTATGTATAATATACGAAACAAAGATATGCTCATATGCTATATGACTCTATGCAGAGGCCTATGCTATTATCGCACTCTGCTCTGCTATATATTACATGCCTCGAAATATTTACGTCCAATCATCGGAAACAATCAGACCATCGGGGCGTACTAAGATGCATACGGCTAAGTTGAAGCGCACGTCAAAACGATTGCAAGTAGACTGGGTTCGGACCTTAACTCGGCCAAGCTATCTTTCGCTACACTAACACATTATAGTCTAGTGCAGACGTGTGCGAATCTCCACTGCGTACGCAGTCTAAGCCTCAATCGGCCGATCCTTGTGTGAAAAAAATACCTTGAAAATGCGCGTACAGCGGCCTCGGTCGCGCCATCTATGGGACGCGCTATGTACGAGGATGTCAATTTCACGAGCCGATGAAACGGAAGAAAATGCAAACTCGCTTTTCTAGAGGAAAAGAAATGCGCCGACCAGCCAAGAACGAGCAATTAACGAGCATTCTGTATTTCATTCTCGACCCTACGTGCATAGATCGAAAGGTTAGTGGAAAAATCGCTACAACTCCTCAATTGACCGAATTATTAGTGCTTTATCCCTTCCAAAGCGGCACTGTCGAACAGTGTTCTAAAACAGCTGCAGGCGATTCCAGATAAAAGTGCGCTGCTCCGCCAGCGCAGTTTGCGCTTCGCGGGAATATCGGCCTGCAGATCGTCTAGAAGTAGTAGCTGCCTGTGAACCATGTTTATGTATGAGAGAGACAGTGCAGAACTGCAGGAGGTCAGTGCGTGGACAGAATGTGCCCCCTATCAGTAGCATTGTAACTCTCTCTCTCTCGTTGATATTAAGATTCTAATCGTTTTTATTCAGCCTAATTGGAGCATCACACTCCGCGCGATTTTACGTTACTGTTTTATAATACTCCAAAATTACCGACAATATCGAGTCCACTATTATAATCCATTGTATCTTCGGAAAGTACAGCACCAGCGCTGACCGCTGCTTGAGACGTGCACCATGGCCTCCAATTTGACGCGCCACGGTCTCCCTGCAGACACGCGCTTCAATACTTCTACTCCCGCTCGCTGCCGCGTTGCCGATTCCCGCGAACCATGCGCGTTCATCGCCGCCTCTCGATCAAACAGCAACGCATGTGCTACGCAATTCGCTTGTCTTTTATCTTGGCATACAATATGTGAGTTTGAGCTACGACAAAACACCCTGCGTCGTGGAGATTCGTTGCGCCCGCACAACGATTTTGTTAAGACCGCCTCCCACCCCCTCACAAGGGCCCAAAATTTCCCAATGACTGCGTGCATGTTGTTGGAACTTAAAATCGACAAGTCACGCTACTATACCTCGGCACGCGAACGCAGGAGGAAACACACGAGACACAAAGAGTAACATAAATCGGGCAAGCATAGATGTCCTGTATTTGTATTTGGAAGTATTCGGCAACTCGGTAAATCTAGATAAATTGCTCCAAGCTGCTCACTAGACAACGTTCCTTTAGCACAAGCTCTTCAGGAAGGTATGGAATTCTGTTCTAACCCTAGAACAATATCAATCCGGATTGTTCAGATATAGTTACGCCTCACGCAATTCCTCCTAAGAACGCCGCCCCCGCCCGACCCAACCCCGCCGGGCGGTGCATCTTTCCGCATGTCTGCATGCGTTCGCTGTCCACGAATACATGCTACTAACACAAGGAACGGGGTTAAGGTATAATCCGAAAACATTCACACGCTGCTTGGCTTTGCACAGGGAGCTGAAAAGTGCAGATGCACCTTACCAGCTGCATTTGCCCCACTCCTGACCAACATCGAGCCGATATGGTGATCAATGGCCACCTTACTGTCTCAGTCGGCGGTTCCTGAGTCCCTGGCGGTGCGCAGCATAGAAACGACGCAATAACTAAATGTAGCAGTCATGCTCTACATGTTCTGCGTTTACACATTAGAAGGCGCAGCTACTTATACACAAGGCCTCCATGTAGTGCTGCCAGCGGCCGCCTCATGCGATGCAGAACTACGCCTTCATTTAGCTAACCATCAGCGCAGTCATCATACCCAACGTCATTTGCTTATCTGCAACAAGATGCCACTATGGAAGCTTTCTCCTGGCAATGCGGAGATGCTGATTAAAACTCGGTGCAGACTAATAGCGTAATGTAGCCCAGCATCTCCGTGATCGGCATCAAAAACCATCAGAACAAGCTGTGACGTTACAAACAAATCAAAACACACGCCCGGGCCTCACTCTATTTATGGGGAATTATTAGAAAATCGACTGGAAAAAAATGTTCAGAAAAACTCAGTATTTTGGCGAGAGATTACCAGAATGGTGTTTAAGGACGCGATCGCTGCGCACGGGGCGAAATAATATTGGTATAATAACCCAATGCATTCAGCAGGGCGAAAAATGTAAGAAAACCATTATACCTTGCATTCCTTTGGACTTCAAAAAAGTTATGACCTGGCGCTGGATAGCAATAAATTAATACCAGGCGAACTACAGCAAAGAAGAATAAGCGTGTGCGGTCAATTGGCTTCGTTAAAGCATAGTGAGTATATGTACATAAAGAACAACTAAATCAAAGATAAGTTCTAGGACTAGTATTGAAAATCGGATTTGCTCAAACAAATAGCATCTAAAGGTAGGTCTGAAGCAGGTTGCCTTTCTGCATACAACATCCTGTTCGGCCATTGTTTATCAATGAATAGCTACTAGCGCTCGTACAAATGCAAAGTATATGCCATTGGCAGGAAACATAGGCTTTCCGGGATGTTATAACGGGATATGTGGTTTTGGGCTAGCAGAAAATAGAGAGTCAAAGTGTCACAAGTATTGTTCCGACGATGATGCCGCAGACTTTGCATGAAAATTTTGACATGCCGTTTTTGGAGAAAAGAGAAAATCCCAAATCATGATTCTCAATTATAGTATTCATAGCTTATTGCGGTGGGTAGGGAGCTTTGGAAGCACCTTGCAGTCTGCACCTGACGTATAAAATGTAAGCCCTAGTATTTAAAGTTAAAAAAGGAACGTCCCACGCCTACAGCACTTAGACAGGACTCCAAAACCAAGCTGGGAAAGGGAGTTAAAAGCGGGCCCTTATGTGGGACTGGAGAGTATAAGAGGGAGATTGGGAATGGCCACAAACCTTTTTGAACGATCCGAGAAGAACGCAAAAAAAAAGGTTAACCTTATTTAACAATCTGTATGGGATACAACGCTACCTGAGCCAGCATTTGATTTAACCACGCTCTGGACGCTGAAGTGTGTAACACATCAATGAGCCTTAATGACATTATCGTCTATATGCCTCCTAGCATTACAGTCCTCCCGGATAAGCCCCATAATGGACACTATTCCATGTAGGGCGGCTCGGAATTTGATATGAATGTAGAACCCATACGCACAGAAAAGAATGGATTTGGCATACGATCATAAGTCCGTACGGATTCCCATCCATCACTAAGACACTAAGCTGAAGTGCCTGTATGCACAGTAGACCGCTACTATACGGGGACGAGCACTCTGAGAGCGTTGCTCTGCATATTTTATAAGAAGTGGATGTACAAGACTGGAAGCAGCAATTAAACAGAGTGGTACTACCAGTCTTGTGGAAAAAAGGGATAGAAAACAAGAGTTCGCTAAGATTGTATAAAGAAAAAAAGACGCCTGCTAAAGTAAAAGTCCTTTTATGATAATAGTCTTGGGAGTAGCCTGCTATTTAAATGCAGAACGGAGTGCTTGCCATTGAATAAACGAACTAGACACTGGGGAGGCGAAGATAAATGTTTAATTTGAGGAGAGAAGAGTTGGAGGCCCTGGAGCACTTTTTACTAAAATGCATGTCCTGGATATAAAAACCATAGAAAAAGTTTTAATATGATTAAACGTAGAACAGGTTTGGAGCCAACAGAAACCTCACATGACATGCAGGAGGAGCTTTTGAAAACTCTCCTGGGGTTTAGGGTTGGCAGCAGCCGTATTGGTAATATTACTATAGTTCAGCTACTAAACAGTACCTGGAGATACTTTGGGGAGCTAGATCAGCTGCACTCACAAATCTATAAGGGGACACGAAATGAATTTTCCCTTTTTTTTTTTTAAATATTCTTTGCAGGGAAATGCCGATCTAAAGGTTCCCAGTCATACATACATACATAGGACTACTAGACTGCGTAGACTCCGTAGACTGCTAGTATTGCTAATGGTAGTACTCCAATCACTAGACTTAGTCACTACGACAGTGACTATATATAGTCACTAGATAATGTAGCTCTAGTTACTATAGAGCTATAGATAATGGGGGTTTACTCATCATTGTGTGAAAAGTCTAGACACAGATTAGCGAGTAGAACTTATTTATTCTACTCGCTATAATCTGTGGTCGGTGGTAGAAGTAGAACGGGGTGCTTGGCAACACCATGGAGCTATATTATTATAACACATGTATAATATTAATAATATAGCTCCTTGGGCAACACTGTCACTACACTGTAGTCTACAGTTGTAAACAAACACATCTTTCCCGCAGGGTGCAAAGCATCCGGGCACTTTTAGAATGAATTGATTTGAAGTTTGGTTTGTAGTTGGCTGGTTCGGAAAGTGTAGTGAATAGATTGCAAGTCCTCGAAGTTTTCTGAATAGTTTTGCACACGGACCGGAAACAACAGAGTGGGCGGCAAATTGTAAACGTTAGTAAGTGATTTCAGAGGTCTTGAATAGATTGGAAGTTGCATAAATTGATTGTAAATAAAAAATAAAATATTCTACACCAATGTTAGAGACAGTGCCATCTTCTGGTGAACGAACTGAGACTCCAGAAGATAACGCACACGAAATGGGTGTGGAATCACATAAACATTCACCCGGTCCACGGAGAAGCGGTCAGGTAGTGCGCAAGCCGTTGCGTTTTCGGGATAATGATATTGATAAATGATTATTGGTAGGAAGTAGTGTGGTTAAAGTAACCAGTGCTTTGTGAAAATTTTAATGTGCTAATGCATAGTGAAGTATTGCGTGACCAGGAAAAAAGAAACGGTTGTATAAGATTATATATTATTAGATTTTTAGATGTTTTTAAAAATGTTCTACATTTAGTTGAGTAACAGACAATCTCAAAAAGAGGGAGATGTCACGATACAATCAACACTGAAAACGACTTGTTATTCCTGATCACATAAGACTTACAGTTTCAAGTGGAACTAGCAGTACCGGTACACTACGAGCAGGCGCCAAGATCTAGTGTACATTATGTTCCGCTCATCAACATATTATCGAAGTTATTGAGCGGTCAAACGAGTAAATTGAAATAAGGTTGTAAATACAACAAGCACAGGTTTATGTAGCGGCAAATGCAGATATAAACATAACCACATTTGCCGCACGAAAGCACTAAAGTGTGACGTCAGATCATCTACTGCAGCGCCATCGTGTGGGTAAAATAGGTAGATACATTTGTCAAAAAATTGTTTTTGAGCACCGGACAATCACCCACGGACACCTCCCACCCCATGCTATTTCCCCGAACAATTAGTGTATATTTTAGTTTGATTTATTTGTGCGATTATGGTGTGGAATTGAATTCTTTGTAAAAAGACGTTTTTAAGACACGAGCTGCCTCGGCGCTTCGCCCCTTTGCAGCTATAGGCGAGGCGCTGCGTGCCTCGGCTACGGCTCAGAACAATGCCCCGCGTGAGAGCCAAGACAGGGACACTTTGAAACCATGGAAACTGCACAACATGTGCCAATTTGGCTGTATTTGTGTACATATTGTTTTGCCTATCTTACCTCTGTATCAATAGTAAGAAAATTAGAACTGAGCGCTTTGCGGTAATGACTAATGGTCGATGGAAATGCATCAAAATTCAGCTTTGTTTCCATCTCTAATGACAACGACATCGATGGGACGGGGTCGATGTCTGTAAAACGACTTTCTCTTTATTCTTGCGAAACACGTCCGTCAACGTTAAACTTAACAGCTCAATCGGTGTAAAATAACAGGTGTGCGCTACCGTCCCGCGAACATCCGTTCACGTGACTCACTAGCTTCGCTTGTAGCTATACCGTCTACCGTCTACCGTCTACCGTTCTACGTGTAGTCTACCGTCGCGCTGTGCGCCACGATGCAACTCAACATAATTCATGGCGAGTACGCAATCCCTATCAACAATGCTAAAAGCGTAAAAAAAAATTCCAGAAGATGGAGCCACGATGTCGTACAAGTAGGGTCACCATACTATACAGATGGGTCAGTGACAGATGCATTACCCTCTCAGTATTTGATTTTTTTTTGATTTAGTTTATTTCGATAATTACCTTAAAGCATACCATTACGATTGATAACAGCATAAAATAAACAAAAAAATTGCAGCTAGAAATTATCGAGAATGAAAACACAAAAAAGCGGTGCTAACACAACTTAGTTCCATTTGTGGTCCCCAACATAACATTGTACATACTATACTATACAACTATAGCAAATATATACGCACGAATCCGCAAAATTTCTTAGTGATTACATTGTTTACGTACAAAACATTGAAATACATCCATAAAGAAAAAATATATACAAAAAAAACAAAAAAACTTCAGGCATATTATATACAATAGTAAAGTGATTTAAGTAAGTGTTGAGCAGTTAAAAGAAAAAAAGAAAAAGATTAGAAGCTTGCTCTTGAGTGATACCATACAAGAACACGAGACAGCTACATGAAGAAGAAAAATAATATATACGAGTAAAAGAAAACTTCAGCATATTGGCTGTACGGTAAATGCTGATTACGGTAATATGTTTAGCCGGTAAGAGGG
>NW_014578583.1:45362-68077 GCF_000485595.1 Priapulus caudatus
TGTGTGTGTGTGTGTGTGTGTGTGTGTGTGTGTGTGTGTGTGTGTGTGTGTGTGTGTGTGTGTGTGTGTGTGTGTGAGCTGGTTGTGTTATTTTGCGGCTTGTTAAATAAATGTGTTCTGTTCAGTAAAAGTATAGTTCGTGGTATCCTGAACGCGACAGGTACTATACTTAACCAAATTTAGTGAGAAATAGAAATACTTACTGAAAACTGAGAAAATTAGGGCCAAAAATTTACTGTTAACTGAGATTTGGGGTAGGGAAGACCGGGGACAATTGTAACACTTATTTCCAAATCGGACATATCAACTTTATTATAGTTAAATTCTTACTTCAAGGTATATGAAATTAAAGATGCATATCTTGGCTTGAAATATGACTAGGTTTGGGTTAAGTAAAACAAGTTATTTTCAAGCCATTATCATTTCAAAACTGGAAGTAAAGTGTTACAATTGCCCCACAACACGGGGCAATTGTAACACACCAATGGGGCAATTGTAACACACCAATGGGGCAATTGTAACACATACAATTGTACCAACAAATCATATCCCTCAGAATGATTTTTTATATTTTTTATAAAGGTGACACGTTGGACAGATTTTTAACAATTAAACAGCAATTTATAGAACCACAATAAAATAATTTTAATAAAAACTATGACGAATATGCTTGACTCATTTACATATGAATAAAATATATAAATAGGCTACTTATTGCCTTGTGAACAAAACATATTTACAGACCCATTAATTCAAAGTTATGTAGTTTTCATGTCTGAGCTTATAGATAAGCTACTTTTTTGCCTTATAAACAAAACACATTTTGTAAAACACATACTTTTTATACATGCCAAGGGGCAATTGTAACACGTAACAACATTTGCCCCCGAGGAGACGGCCATAATTTGGGGGCTGTTTTTGAATCTTAGCATTAGTATTCGTCAATGAAACTTTTACCAAATACAGTACTAAAAACCTATTTTTTTAAGATATACAAATGACAGTGATAGCTCAAGTACATATTTGTCCAGAAAAAAACATTACGTAATTCGAGATTTTACTTACCTGCTAAAAAACGATGTTTTGGCTGTCAAATGTTCTTCGATGCGTAAACCTGCCTACCCTCAGGACAGCATGTGGGGCAATGGAATGTGCATGCGCTGTGAAGAGCGTATACATATAGCACGTTTCTACTAGGAATGAGGGCCTCTGTTACATTTGCCCCGTGTTACAATTGTCCCCGGTCTCCCCTACCCCATTACATCAGGGCCCTCTTGAATGTACTGGTCACAAAATAAATACATAACAAACATAGTTTACACTGTTAAATGATGTAAGGCATTTGCAACATATAAATGACAGTGTTAAATTTTCGAACCTGTTCCACAGCTTTGTTCACAGCAGTTCGTAGGTCGTCGTCCGAGACGAGACTTCGCCCACCTGCTTTAATTAAATTGTCATGGCAGAACTTTCGAACAGAACGCTCTGATGTTCCTCTATCGTCTGATACATTACTCTTGAGCTAGTCTGCTACCTGCGCGTGTGTCATATGCTGAATTTCTATTAAGTCTTTTATGAGTCCGTGGAATTCTTCTAAACATGCCATGTTCGATTGTTTAAATGGCAGACGAACAGAGCAGACAGAATCACTACTGGTCCTTTACCGTTTATCGTTGTTGTGCGAGAAAAACGGAAAACGAATTCGTTTATCGCTTACCGTTTTTCGTTATCGTGCATGAAAAACAAAAAAAGAAATAACTACCATTTTTCGTTTTTTGTGTTTTGTTTTAAAGTAAGAAAAACCAAAAGACGGTATATACACGGACCATCCTAGTTCCGGAGACCCCCATTTTCGAACATAGACGGTTCCAGAGCATACCACATTCAACAAACATTAGTTCCAGAGCCCCCCCCCCCATTTTTGACTTCGCAGTGGCACATACCTACCATAATGTGGAGTGAGTGCCCCCCCCCCCCACCTCCGGGGTTTCATCTCATTGGTATATGTTGCTCCTTGGTTCTCTGCACAATTTTTTTTTGTCAAAATAGTGCCACGGCAGTGCCGTGCTGCCATGGCGGCCACTACGGCCTTGCCTATGTACAGTAACTTTATAGACATAACGCTCATAGGGTCGATGTCTCCCTGCCCTCTGTTTGACCTGGCTTGTTCAAAAAGGGTTAGTCAGAAAGATCTGAAGGAGCCAGCTAGGTCAAACAAAAGTCAGGGAGACATAGACCCTACCTGCATAACTTAATCTCCGCTATCTCTCAGAAATTTTGCGGCGACGCGTGACTGCATATACTACCAATCAGTCAGACGTAAGGCAGTGACAAGCTAGCAAGGTGCCCCTGCGACACACACCCGCACGCACGCACGCACGTACGTACGCACGCACGCACACACGCACGCACGCACGTACGTAGTCGGTTACATCTAGCTGCCTCTATACGTGGACAACGAGACGTACGGGACTATCTGATAGACTGACTTGCATCTGATCTGGTGATTGCATCTGCTAGAACAGGTTTGGAGATTGGGGCACACACTCACACATATATAGGTATATCAGGAGTTAATGAAGACAAATCAGGTTGATGAAAAATGCACGCACGTACGCACATACGTAGGCCTATATACGTAGTCGGTTACATCTAGCTGCTTCTATACGTTACGTGGACAACGAGACGGGACTATCTGATAGACTGACTTGCATCTGGTGAGATATCATCTACATTCCAACGATGAAGCAGCCAACTCTCCTTCTCATCACTCTATGTGCTCTACTCGTGGTAGTAGCGGGTGAGTTATATTATACATATACAATAGACTCTACAGGGGGTCATACCTATGTGTCCCGGTACCTATGTGTCCCGGTACCTATGTGTCCCAGTACCCAGGTACCTATGTGTCCCGGTACCTATGTGTCCCAGTACCCCGGTACCTATGTGTCCCGGTACCTATGTTTTCCAGTACACGAAACAAAGGATTTCAGGATTAAGCCTAGGCTGTTACGTCAGCAAACAAAAATTTAAAATGATTTTTAGTTAATTTTCAAATACAAAACTGTCAGTTCAGTTCACAATTTTTGCATTAAAAGCGGGGGACACACCATGCGAAATTCGCATATATCATATTAATATATATTCTATATATCATTATAAATGTTCAATTTTCCATTATCGTTTTTTTTCCATGACTTTTATATGACTTCCATATATTTTAATATATTATAATGAATGCGATTAATTTTGAGATTAATTCAGAATTTTTTTCGTTTGTGTTAAAAGAATTTTGAGTCCCGTATTTAAAGGGTTAGGGCTGTAATTCAGTATTATTTCATTTGTAATAAAAGACATTTTAAGGGCGACATACTGAGCATAGTTTTATTCTCTCATGACTTTAAATAGTTCCCCCTTTTAAGATGGGGGAACATTGGTACCGGGGAACATAGGTACCGGGACACATAGGTACCCGGGTACTGGGATACATAGGTACCGGGACACATAGGTACCGGGAAACATAGGTACCGGGACACATAGGTACTTGGGTACTGGGACACATAGGTACCGGGACACATAGGTATGGACCCGATTGTACATATAGCTAGTTCGAATAACCTGCTTGAACTGACTTTTAACACGTTATAAGCAAATCAAACCAAGGAATTAATATGTGAACTGTTGCGTATTTCTCTGTACTTGTAGACAAGTGTTTTCCATGTTTTCTTAATTTGAAACCACGCTGTTTGTGTTTTAGGTATGCCTACAGCTGGAGACATGCCCCGAGACATGCCCGCATGTAAGTTAGGCCTATGCAGCGTTAATTCTCACTTATACAAACGTAATAATTAAACTCACAATACTAACGTCCACCCAGCCAGTATAGATACTAAAGTTTTTTCAAGCTAATTCATGAATTTCATGAGATGTGCTTTTATATAGTTGCTTGACGATCTGCAGCCCGGATATCCGCGCGAAGCGCGCAAACGCCGCGCAGCGGCGACACAATGACTTAATCGCTGCCCTTATTTAGAATACTTCTCACGAGGCCCTTCTGGGTATAGGATAAAGCCGTATAATCGGTCAATTGAGGAGTTGTGGCGATTGCAGAAGCCTTTCGACTAGGCACGTAGGGCGAGAATAAATCCAAATACTCGTTTTTGTTGCTTTTTGGCTCGGCGCGCGTCGTTTTCGTGTAGAAAAATAATTTCCCCTTTTCGCTGATTTATGCCCTGACATTAATTTGGAAGTTATCGCCACCCATAGATGGCGCAACGAGTCCATCTACGTACCATTTTCAAGTTTTTTTTTAAAAAAACGATCGGCTCCATGACCTAGACTGCCGCGCGGTGCACAGTTCGACACGCTAGCGTAACTCACTTCAGTGTAGCCAATGATAGTTGGCTGAGTGAAGGTCGGTAGCCGTCTAGCCCTGACTCGTCACTGCCGCATGAACTTCCCGTATCCATCTTAACGCTCCAATCTGATGTTCTCATGTTTGCCATTATGATTTTATGACGATGTTATCTGGATTCTGGAAAAGCTCCGCCTTCGTGGCGTGGCGTCGTGGCGAGAATTTCGTCAGTCTCTGTGTGATTTCGCGTGACACAGTTCTCTTACGAACAGAGACATTATGTTTTCATAAGAAGTCAAGTTAGTCAACACGCTTCTTCAAATAGAAACAAAATCAGCTGTTGATGAGTATTTCTCTTTCAAAATCGTTTGGAGAGCGTACGTACAGCATTTTGCATATATTACACTCGTCCGCAGTGTGCTATATAGCAAAACTTGCGTCTACCCCTCGCTGGTCGAGGGGGGGCCCTCATATGCTCTTGCTGCAAAAAAAACTTCGCCAGAAAAAACTTGGAACTCGCCTGCTCGCACTTACCTTGACGGTGCAACCATATACTATACCAACTGCCCGCTCATCACATAACGCCTCCCTACAACCAGACAACGTCAAAACACGTGTATTGCTAACCTAGCACATACACGTTTTCTGAGGCTAGTCGAATTTATGATCTTGGCAGTTGCAGCCTTGAATTCTTCGCAAGCTGCAGACTTTGCAGTAACACTGATATGTACAGTCATTGTCGGGCTTAATTTTACATTACTATCAATATATATAGTGACGGGAAGTATGTACTTGCAGTAGTTGTATAGTGTACGCCAACTTGCGTCTATACCTGATCATGACTTGACCTATAGCTAGGCCTAGTCAACTAGTAGATGTCTCGGGAACCGTAAATTAACCCCTATTACAACTAATAGTCATAAGGGCTCAATGTAATACAGAAATGAATAAACCCCTGAGGCCGATGTGTTCCAGATTCTATTTATAATACAGGTTTTTTTACTGGCCTATAGCTAAGTTCCTACAATATAAATACGATGTATGGTGTTTGTGCGCGGTTATGCAATGTATTTGCATAACGTGTTACTCGGCTTAGCTTAGTCACTGCGATGGGTAATTCGAGCGTGGGAGCGCAACGTCCCCAGTCTATAAGCACTTATGTCCGTATGCAGCCATTCTCATTCATGGGCGCATTCACGCGAACGTGAGAAATTCTGTCAGTCTTTATCTGTGATTGTGCGACACACAGCTCGGTTACGAAGAGATTAAATTATTTTTTTATAACAAGTCAACAACTTTCACGTCCCCAAATGTCTCCCCTCTGGGTCCCCACTAAATTGCCGAACTGTTCGCTGGCAGCCGATGAGGATCCGCTGCGCGGGTGCGCCTTGCAGCGGAATTGCGCGCAAGATCTGCGCTTATAGCGCTTGGGATCAACACCTCCTTTTGGCAACGCTTCTATAGTATCCCGTCTCATCTGGATGAGGAGTCGTAATGTTACACGAATAAATTAAGGGAAGGAACGAGAATGGAGGGAAGAGAAAGGGACGGGATGGTAATGGGAGAGAACAGGAAGGGAAAGGAGGGGTGAGAGTGACTGTATGAGTATGGTATGTGTACGTGTACTTACATATGTGCATACGTGCATGCGTGCATGTTAGTGCGCGCTCGCGTGCGTGCGTGCATTCGTGCGTGCGTGCATGTCGATATAGAAAACGAGCATAATAGAAGTAAAGGGTTTACGCTGTTGAATGTTGCAGGCTCTTGCGTTAGGTGGCCATGTGAACCAGGCTTTCACTCATGTAACACAACTACTCCGGTGTGCAGGTATGTACACCTACTATTCTATCTGCCTCCATGTAGGCCTAATCAGTGGCTTATAAATACATATATATAAACAACGATTTGTATGTTCTTGATCTAATGCCGTTCATTCACTTATAGTAAATATACAAATATAGATTCACATTTATAGAATGAATGTGTAAGCATTACTATTGAGTATACATGGTGATATATAACATAGACCATGCTCACACTTAATTATACTGAGAAGCAGCATAGAAGGGAGACAAGAGGAGATATTCATAGGTATAGGGAAGTAAGCTAGACCAGGAACCAATAAATAATAGCGTATTTAGCAACGTGATAATAAAACAGGTAAAATTAAATCGAGATAAAAAACGCAGGCAGTCAGAATCTAGATTAATCCAAGATTCTACTTTTCTGTATATTGACACATTCTCCTACTCTATATGTGCTGCCATCTGCAGTTTAATTAAGAAGTAAAGACATTTTAGAGTCGCGTTACGGTGAATGCAAGCATGCACGATAACTGTCACTAACACTTGGAATGCTCACTTGTTTCACAGACTAAGATAAGATAAGATAAGATAAGAGAGTTTATTTTATCACTTTCAATATCAGCAGATACAAGGATTTTTAACAAAATATAAATAACGTGCAATGAAGAGATGACGAAAAGACCATACGGTCATCTAGTCAGCCAACCCTTAAAGAAATTAATTAAGTATAAAGGCATCTGTCAAAAGAATAAGATATATGATGAGAAACATTTGAACAAAATGTTTGTATTATAACAATAAAACAAAAACAAAATTGAACATAATTGGACAATAATAGAACATAATAGTACAGTAATCAAATGTTTACATATGCTAATAAAGAATAACTTAAACGGCATATATTACAATTTATGTCAATGGCATGATTAAATGTATGAAAAACTAATCAAAATAAATAACAAAACAAACAAAACGGGTTTTCAAACTAAACATACATATGTGAGTAAAGAAATATAGCATATAAAGAAATATACTTATCAAGAATATGTATAAATTAAGAAGTCACATAAGATAGGAACATGATGAATTGTAAGCATATATAACACCTTTACATACGTTAGATTTGACAATTAATAATTACATGCAAGAGTAATCAGTATCAGAGTACAGTAATCAGTATGTACAGTAATCGAATATTTACATAGTAATCAAGAATAACTTAAATGGCCTATATTACAATTTATGTCAATGATTGAATGGATAAAAAAACCAGTAAAAAAAACCAGAACAAAACAACACATACAAGCAAAATATCTAGAATAAACAACAGGAGAATCAAAATATACTAGGTGTAGTTAGTCATGAAGGAATGTACTGTTGAATCATGTGTGCTTTGTACGCATAGCTGAACGTTTTAATGGTACGTTATTTAGTAATTGTATTAATGGCATTCCAAAGTTTTGCTCCTGCAGATTTGATGGATTTAAAACCAATAGTTGTAGATACTCTAGGAATATACTATAGGTTAGTTGCTGCTCTAGTTTGATAATGATGTGTATCAGAAGTTCTCTTAAAGTAGTTGCAAAACAATTCAGGGAGAGTCCTTGTATTGTATTTATACATAAATTTACCTAACTCTAGATTATAGATGTCGATTAGTTTAAGTAAATGCAATTCGTGGAAATAAGGGGTTGCAGGGTCTCTCCAGTGAGCAAATTTTACAAGTTTGATAATTTTATTTTGAGCTGTTTGTAGAGGTTTCAGTGTAGTTTTGTTGGCTGTACCCCATGTTAATACTGCGTATGTTAGATACGGATAAACCAGTGAATAATATTAAGTAGTAAGCAGATCTTGTGGAATATAGTGTCTAAGTTTAGATATAATACCTGTTGATCTTGCAATTTTTGCCGAAATATAGGTAATATGATTCTTCCATGTAAGACGATTATCAATGAAGATTCCTAGATATTTTATAGTGGATGTAGAAGGAAGATGGTGGTTTCCCATTTTCACGCTAAAGTTGTTGTTCTGTTTCTTTGAGTTAGAAATAATCATGAACTTAGTTTTCTAATAGTTGACTGATAGGATATTTGCTGATATCCACGTGTCAATTTTTTTAATTTCGGTATTAACTACCTCTAAGTGTTGAAGATCACCGATATTTTTATTTGTCATAAATAGGTTAGTATCATCAGCAAAAAGTCTGGTGTTAAAATTGGTAACATTGGGGAGATCGTTAACATAAATAAGAAAGAATAGTGGACCTAGGGTAGATCCTTGAGGGACACCACAGGTCGTCTCAGCCAAGTTTGATTTGTATGAATTTATAGATGTATAGTGATCGAAAAAAATCTAAAGCCAAACCTCTGATACAATAATGTTCCAGCTTTGTGAGTAATATATTGTGGTTAACTGTATCGAAAGCTTTAGAAAGGTCCAGAAAAATGCAGCAAGTATGCAGTCGAGAGTCTACTGTATTAACCAAGTTATCAAAGATTTCAGCTGTAGCTAGCGCAGTAGAGTAGTTTTTTCGAAACCCAAATTGATACGTATTAAAAACATTATTCTGATTTAAAAATTTCGTGAGGCGAAGATATAAATTAGTTTTTCAAAATTGTTTGATAATGGTGATAAGAGAGAGATAGGCCGATAGTTAGCTGGTTGAGCCTGGTTCATTCTGTTAACCGGTTTTATGTAAAGGAATTATTTTGGCTATTTTGAGTTGGTCCGGAAATTTCCCACTGTTAAAAAAGGAATTAAACAAAATTGTTAAGACATGGGAAATAATAATGATGAGAGGCCGATTTATAAAATTTAGCTGGTACTTCATCGGGCCCAGTTGCCTTATTGACATTCATAGTTTTGAAGATAGAGTTGACTTCTTCATTTACAATAGGAGTCAAACAGATGGACCAGACTATGAAGATCTCTGCTGCGATTACCGGTGTGAACCTAAACCTCCATGCCACATAAACCCATGCTTTTTTACGTGGTGTAGACGAGGCACCGTATGCAAGTAAGTACACTAGGCAACCACTAGCACACATACTAACACAAACACATCTACAAATAATATGTTCATGACGCTACGTAACGTCAGGTCACGCAAAGGTCACGTAAGGGTCACGCAAGCGTTTCTAAACCATGACAGCCGATGATTCAATAACGAATAGATTCCGATTTGATCAGTGTTGTGGCGATGTGTTTGGTGGATGTGTTGTCTCTTTAATGTCAGGAAACAGTATTTTGTACATTCACAATATATATCACACTATATCACAGCATTATACATATTACTGTAGATAAGCGCAATAACTGTTAAAGTTCACGTGTAATTAGCAGTTTTTAATTGGATATGCGAGTAATTTAAACCTGGTTGTCAACTTATTACCTGTGTACGACATTTATTTTCAGGACGGATGAAAATTGCCGGGGAGTATGCGTGGACAGGCCGCAGAAGGGTTCGAATGCATCACTGGCAAGAGGTTGAAAGTTTGCTTCGTCGTTCTAAGACGTTATCACGTGACCTCCCTCCACGCCCGGGGGATAGCAACACCCAATAATACAAGCATGTGATATCGGCCTGCCATCTGGTGTCGGACAACATAACAACTTTAATATATATGTTCTGGAGAATGCTACTATTACCCAGTGATGTTAATTAATATTAAATATAATAATGGTAATATATTTTCTCAATAATTATTTTAAGTATGATATGACAATCATATTATTCAAGGAGAGTTTGTACTCCATGCATTCATGCTCAATAGCTTGTTTGAACTGCAATTATGCTTGCTGGGCAAAATGTTTTAAAATGTCAATTAATAATAATCTCTACAATAAAAATCATGTCTAACTATCTAATCCTTGGTTAGTTTCAATCTTCTCACCAAACATGCACATAAATTAATTTTATACGCTTGTTTGTGCGTAAGTTGAATTTTTTTGCAGGACAAATAAGATTTTATATCGAATTTTTAACGTGATTTTTTGTATAAAATTATTTCTACTGTCAATAGACAAGGGACTATGAAAGGACTAAACATGCAGAGATAAATGCAAAGGACAATGCAAATACAATGTAGGAGACAACAGTACATTATCTAAACAGTATGAACAATGTTATTGCCCACACTTCATAAACAATGTTATTATCTAAGTAGGAAAAACAATGATATAATATGGACTTACTCACAACCAACGACTGCAGCATATGTTTCACGCACGCACACACGCACACACGCACGCACGCATGCACACACGCACGTACGCACGCACGCACGCACGCACGTACACACACTTATATATATATAAATACGAGGAACTGATATTTTCCCAGCGTGCTTGGCTAAGCCTACCTCCCCCTTCAGACACATCCCGCCCAACTTACAGTCATAACTCACAGATTATTGTAATAACAACACAACACTGCGAGTCAAGCAAGGAAGCTAACACGACTTTCTGCTGTATGTATTGTATCCTGAGTGTGCACGCACGCGTGTAGGCGCACGTGCGCTTGTACGTGCACGCACGCGTGAATGCAAATGCGTGTATGTGCGTATATACGAACGCCTGCGGGTACGTGCACCCATGCGCGTACGTGCGCGCACGCGTGTAAGTGCACGCACGCGTGTATGCGCACGCATGCGTTTATGTGGATGCGCGTACGTGCACGCACGTGTGTAAGCGGGCGCATGCGTGTACGTGCACGCATGCGTACACGAACGTGTACGTGCGCGCATACGTGCATGCCCACGCGTCTATGCGCCCGCCCGCGTATATGCACGCACGCGTGTACGTGCGCGCACCCGTGTATCAATACCCGCACGCATATTCGGCCGCCCGCGTGTATGCGCACTACTGCTTGTACGTGCACGCACGCGTGTACGTGCACGCATGCGTACACGCACGTGTACGTGCGCGCATACGTGCATGCCCACGCGTCTATGCGCCCGCCCGCGTATATGCACGCACGCGTGTACGTGCGCGCACACGTGTATCAATACCCGCACGCATATTCGGCCGCCCGCGTGTATGCGCACTACTGCTTGTACGTGCACGCACGCGTGTACGTGCTCGCATGTACGTGCACGCACGCGTGTACGTGCTCGCATGTACGTGCACGCACGCGTGTATGTGCATCATCCCATTTTTAAGCAAAAATTACTTTACATAGCTTCTCAACACATTAACAAAGTAAACGTGCTCATCATATTTCCTTAAATACCTTCAATTTGCATGTTTCTTGCACCAAATTGAAGCTCTTGATCTTCTCTATTCATGAAGGGTATGAGCCAATCACAGCTCATCTTATCTGATATGTGTTATACTCCCACACACGTGTTATATGCTATGCACTGTGAAATCAAGTATTTCTATAATATTTTGCTCCAGCTATGATCTAAATGTGCTTAAGCGCCCCCTATTGCTGATCACCCAACAGTGTAACAATTTTTGGCATCCTAAGCCAATAAAGGGCGGAATACATAGCAGATAGACAGACAGAAGGACAGCGGCGGCGCTACAATCGCATCGTGACAATGATCAGGACAGACACACGCGCGCCTCGCATCTCATGATCAATTCTTGGAACCGCCGCAAGAGTTTCATAGCTTCCGTTTACTCCGCGGTTTCTCACGAATTCAACAATAGGCTGGTAATTTCTGCGCGTGTGTGTCAGCATGCTAGCGCCGTAGTCTCTGTCCGGTCCGTATAGCTCTAGTACTGTCGTAGCCCTAGTACTATAGTACCGTCGTAGCTAGTAGTACTGTCGTAGCCCTTCGCTCCTTCCTCCTGCGACGAAGCACTACGAGTGCGTGTACATATGACGTACGTATGTAATATTACGAGAGCCCAGACCCTCTCATAACTTGAGATGAAGATGGAGATGAAAATATCACATTTGCAGAAGGAATTGCAATTATAGTGATATTATATGTTATATTAATGAGGAAAAGATACGTTTTTCATAGAAAATACATCAGAAAACGTACTTATCTAGCGGTCATAAACGGTAAAACCCAAACAAACATTTACAAATGGGCGTTTGTTCTCTTGTCAAAGGCAAAGCAAATCGAAGCAGCCAATCAGAAGGCGCTAAATTCTTCGCTATGTTATACCGTTTGGGGAAAAAACGCCACAGAATGTCGATCACGTGCTCCTCACGTGCTCACACCTATCTAACTTATAGACAGAGCTATTAGATATATACAGAGCTTAATCTCCGCTATTTCTCAGAAATTCTGCGGCGACGCGTGACTGCATATACGACCCATCAACTATACGCAGCCTTTGTCGATTGCGGATGTGTCCGTGGCCGAAAAGTCCGTCTACCGAGGATGATAGGGGAAGGGGGGGGGATGTGCGGGTAAACTAGGATGTTTGTCATAGTCAGCCACTCACGGCTGTCACAGCCCGCCCTCATGATTCCACCACTACCACACATACACACACACACATGCGCACGCACGCACGCACGCACAGGCACATACACACACACACACAACCACGCTCGCACGCACACACACAACGCATCCCCTCCACCAGACACACACGACAATACAACCACGTGACTCTGCGTTACACATAATTACACACACACATATATATAGAACGAGGTGAAATCCAGATCATACATACAACCAGGTGATTCCACGACACGCACACACGCACGCCCGCACACACGCACGCACGCACGCACGTAGTCGGTTACATCGAACTGCCTCTATACGTGGACAACGAGACGGGACTATCTGATAGACTTACTTGCATCTGGTGAGATATCATCTACATTCCAACGATGAAGCAGCCAACTCTCCTTCTCATCACTCTATGCACTCTACTCGTTGTACTGGGTGAGTTATATATATATATATATATATATATATATTATATATATTTATATATATATATATAAATACCAGAAGTAGATAATAGGACAGAGAGTGTGACTTCAATAACAAGGCAAATTCGTCATTTACTTAGCCTCTAGAATACCCACCCTACGATTTACTAAGGGCGTAACTCAACCAACTTGAGCTCAATCGTGACAGTACACTTCGGCCTAGCACGTGCGAAAAATTTCCGCCTATATACCCGCAATCCGGAGATCAGACAAAACGTACACACGATTTTGCCATTGTTGGCCAGCAAACGAATGTATAGAACTGCTAACTTGAAACAAAAGGCAGCTACTGACGACTCTTGCTCCATGGCGAATGCGGTGTGGATACGAGAAACATTCGCAAGCATGCTAGCGGAATGTACTGTTGTACGATTGAGCTCAAAGTTTGGTCGTAGTTACGCGTATTAAGATCGTGATTCAAAGGCTAGTAATGACGAATTTCGCCTTATATTGAAGTCCCCACTCCTCGCTATTATCTAACTCTGATATATACTGTACATATATACAATAGAGCTGTAAATATCGATACGTTGAAAGACCTGCTTAAACTGACTAGTGAGAGCAATCGTAATAAGCAAATCAAACAAAGGAATATAAAATAAACAGTTTCACATTTCTTTGTTGCTGGCCGACAAGTATTTTAACATGTTCGTTAATAAAAACTAATTGTTGTGTTTTATAGGCTACAGAGCTGAAGGCAAGCGCCCCAATGTAAGTTATACAGCGTCATTCTCATTTAGCGACTTATGTCCCACCAGTCCATATAATACAATGATCAATTAATTTCATGAAGCGTGCTGTTATAAAATAGTTGATGAAAGCAATCGTAATGTTAGCAAAATGAAAGTAAGGGAAGGGAAAGGGAATGGAGAAGACGAGAAAGGAATGGAAGGGAAGGCGGAGGGAGAGCAAGGGAAAAAAGGAGAGAGGGAAGGGGAAGGAAGAGAAGATGAATGAGAGGGGGGCGAGTCTATGGCGTATGGTACGTGTACGTAAGTGTGGCAACATGTGCGTGGCACGACTGCGGATACGTGGGCGGCGGCGTGTACACGAGTGTGCGTGCATTCGTGCGTGCGTGCATGCCTATATAGAAAGCGAGGATAATAGAAGTAAAGGGTTTACGCTGCTGTTCTGAATGTTGCAGGCTATTGCTTTGTGTGGCCATGTGATCCCAGGTTTCACTCATGTGACACAAGTACTGAGGTGTGCAGGTATGTACACCTACCCATTCTATCTGCCTCCATGTAATCAGTGGCTATAAACACTTATATAAACAAGGATTTATATGTTCTTGATCTGATGCCGTTCATTCACTGATAGTATATATATATTATAGCATAAATGTGTAAGTAATGCTATTTAGTATACATGGTGATATATAACATAGACCATGGCTCCCATCACACTATTTACTGATAGGCATAGCAGGCATACGAAGGGAAGACACGAGGAGATTATTCATAGTATAGGGAAGTAATCTAGAGGCCAGGGAACCAATAAATAATAGCGTATTTTCAGCAACGTGATAATAAAACAGGTAAAATTAAATCGAGATGAAAACGGCAGCGCAAGCGATAAACTTGTCCACAACACTAGGTAATGCTCACATTGAGTTTGACAGAGAGGTTTGGCTGCTGGACGGTCACACCGTGTGACGCCTAAACCTCGCCATGCCCACATAATACCCATGCATTTTTACGCTGTGTGGACGCGGCGCGCCGTATGCAAGTAAGTACCTAGCAACGCGAAATCTCATCGCTGAGTTCCACTAGCACACTAACGTTAATGATTAACACGCTCGCTGCTCGGTAAGCGGCCGCTAGGGCCTATCTCACTAGTCAGCTGTACGAAACGCGAGGCAGTCAAGGGCGTAAGCATGAACGACTGTATATCAAGTTAGCTAGGCACACATACTAACAATAACAGCATCTAGCAATTGAGTATGTTCATGAGCGCTACGTGTGACGTCAGGTCCCGCTAAGGTGTCACGTAAGGGTCACGCAAGGCGTTTCTAAACCCATGACAGACCGTAATTCAATAAACGAATAATCGCCGATTTGCTCAGTGTCGTGGCGTTGTGTTGCTGGATGTGTCCCTTTAATGTCAGGAAAACAGTATTTTGTAACATTCAACCAATTTATACTATATCACAGCATTATACATATTACTGTAAGATCAGTGCAAATATACTGTTAAAGTTTACGTGTAATTAGGGGCAGTTTTTAATTGATATGGCGAGTAATTTAAATCTGGTTTGTCAACCTATTACGCTGTGTACGGGCATTTATTTTCAGGAGGCGGATAAAAATTGCCGGGGAGTATGTGAGGACAGGCCTCTGAAGGGTTAGAGTGGCATCACCGCTCATAATACACGCATGTGATATCGGCCTGCATCTTAGTGTCGGATACATACAACTCTTAATATTATATGTTATGGAGAATGCAGCAATTATCCCAGCTGATACTAATTAATATTAAATATAATATATGATAATAGTATGTTTCTCAATAATTATTTTAAAGTATGATATTTGGCATCACATTATTCAAGAAGAAGTTTGTAGCTCCATGCATTCATGTTCACTTACTTTGTTGTACTGCAATTATGCTTTCTGGGCAAAATGTTTAATGTCAATTAATAATAATCTGTACAATAAAAATCATTTCTAACTATCTAATTCCTTTGTTAGTTTGCGCAATACTTCTCAGCTAAACACATGACATTAATTTGATAATTTGTTTTTGTGTTTCAAAGTT
The DNA here is from genome assembly GCF_000485595.1 of Priapulus caudatus. Lineage (NCBI taxonomy): Eukaryota > Metazoa > Priapulida > Priapulimorpha > Priapulimorphida > Priapulidae > Priapulus > Priapulus caudatus. Next base: position 61,186 of record NW_014578583.1, read on the forward strand.
TGCAAATTTGTGTTGAAAGGAATATCCAAAGATTTGTTATCAATGTTTTTCGGTTTTTATTGTGATTTTTTGTATAAAATTAAATTCTCCTGTGCTAATAGACAATGGACTATGAAAGGAATAAACGCATGCAGCAGATAAACGGCAAGGAAGGAATGGCAAATACAATGTAGGAGACAACATGGTATTATGCTAAATCAGGGGCATAAACAATGTTATTATCTAAGTAGGCAAAACAATGATATAGAAAATTCTTTTCAATACAACACACTGACAGCAGTTATGAGTTTCAACGCACTGCAGCGCCCGACGCACGCCAGACAAAGCCGGACGCACAGCACGCACCAACGGCCGCGACGCGACGCACGGCATATATACGAGTTGCGGTATATGACGACAAAGAAGATGGATTGGTATATTATATATATATTATAGGTATATATATGTGTGCTCGTGTGTGTGTGTGTGGGTGTGTGTGTTGCTGTGTGCTGTGTGTGTGTGTGTCGTGTGTGTCGTGTGGGTGTTTGGTTGTGCCTCTAGTGGTCGTGCTGTGGTCAAGAAAGGTGCAAGATTGATGTTTGATGGTCGTGTGTGTTGCGTGTCATTTCCTAACCTTGCGTGTGTGCGCGTGCGTGAGCGAGCCGTGTATAAATCTCGGTTCAGGGCGCTCATAATATGTCACTAAGTCGAGCTCTCAGGCAATGCGAGGCAACCTTTCGGAGCACATGCGGGGGGAAAGTTGCCTGAGTAGAGCGTTGTGACTTGAGGTCAAGGTTAGGAAATGTAACGTAATCACTTGCATCGTGTTCTAGACAACATAGGTAAGCACCTGAGCTGGCCGCAGGGAATAATAAATCGCCCACCCACCTACCGCGCGCAGGAATTTCATAGAAAGCTTCCGTTTAGCTCGGCGGTTTCTCACGAAGTTCAACCATATGCTGGTAATTTCTGGCGGCGTGTGTGTGTCAGCATGCTAGCGGGGCCGTAGTCTCTGTCCGGGACGACGCAGGCAAATGTCGATCAGCGTGCTCCTCACGTGGCTCACAGCGCTATCTAAGGCTTATAGAACCAGAGCTATTAGATATATACAGAGCTTTAATGCTCCGCTATTTTCTGGCAGAATTCTGCGGGACGCGTGAGCTGGCAGTATAGCGACGCCGCATGATCAACTTGACGGGGGGGCAGCCGTTTGTCGTTTGCGGATTATGTGCTGGTTTGTAGGTGGCTGCCGCGTTGACACGATCAACGACGACGACACAACCAACCCAGAACGGCCATTGCAACAACACACTCCGAACTTATTTCTTCTCGCTATGCTCATCTCTCACTTATATGAAACATTGATAATCTTATAATATATATTAATATGCGTGCGGTCGTTGGCCAGTTGCTGTGCACGGACGATGGAGCGCTTTCCGTGGCAGTTATGATGGTGCTGTTGCGCCTGTGCATGCGTGCGCGTTTTGCGGCGTGGTTCATAACCTTGCCTACAACCCGTCGATGTGTATTTGGTCTTGTAGGAGAAATTAGAAGTTATGGTAAGATGAGAGATACAGGGTGATGTGGTGCTTTTCGAGCGGTGTAACATACAAGTAGTCATGAATAAGTCATTGTTTTACCATCGCTTGCTTATCATCGCATTTGTATCAGCACTATGTCCTCCGTACGCTGGGCTCCGTGCCCTTCCTCCCTTGCATTTAATCCTCTGCCATGTTTAATTTCCTTTTTTCCTAAATCTACTTGAGTATACTTGGGGAGTCGCTTTACTTTTATACACAATTACCTAAGACTAAACCAAAGCAGAAGACATGGATAGGAATATCAACACAGCAAAAAAAATATTTTATGGGAATATTCCCTATACAACCAAACAAAGTTGCAAAGTCTAATACCCAAAGCGACAGACGTAATCCAAACTGACATGTACGTCGTGTTCGGTTTAGTTGAACGAGTTTGAGAAACTCACAGGATTAGCATAGTGCTTAACCAAATGAGTCATGCGTATTGGTGCACACGAGATTCTTATTCAATATGACACTACAAAACCATAGTTGGCCAGAAAACACATTGACACTAAACCAAAAGCCTAGCGCCAATGAATGCTGGAGACAACTCTCCCTTGAAATAATGTGATTGCCATATCATAAACGTAAAAATACGTAGCATACGTAGATTATTTGAGACAAAGTATATTATATTATTATATTTAATTATTATAACTATAGATACTGGGGTATTGTAGCATCGCCATGGAGACCTACTATACTAGCGTGGAAACATATGCTGCTATGTTATACGCATAGAGAGGCACAGTTAATTCACATTGGACTTGTATTATATGAGGACGGTGATCCCTACCGACTAGTACCTGGTGCCAGAGATGTCCTCCTGTCGTACTGCCCCATAGATTATTTTCATTCGTCTGTAGAGCATATAAAGTGCCCGATACACAGCATGAAATCAAAGGTGGGAAACCGCAGATTTGGTAAGACTCGAATACGCCTATTCAATTCTCAAATACTGTCTCAATTTAACGTATTAAAATCTTAACACTTTATTGTGCGACACACTTGTCATTCTACAGGCTATATATGTCAGTATTTTAGCTTGTTCGATATTTGAGGTATAAGGTTATATACTTTGGTGAAATTATATACACAATACTGTTTCACTCAATTTACGGGGTACACTAAATCCCAAGCACCTCACACGCAACCGCAGATGAAGAAAGAGTTACAGAGAATAGAAATGATGAGTTTATATTGGGAACTTATTCGTGCTGTCGGATCGAGTTAGAACGCTTGACTGCACTTCACGTGCCACACTTGAGGCAGCAACCTGAGTCACGTTAAGCTAAGTCAGAAAATATCAATTGTATTGTGTTTAATTAGTATGCTTCACGAGTGACCCCTGTGTAATACCAGTACTGCCATACTTAGCGACTTGACTTGCGTCTGCTTAGACCAGCGATAGAGTCAGGCCCTAGCGCCGTTAACGAGGCAGGAGCCGTAATCGAAGTTACCAGCTATGTGTGCGAGCGCGGTTGCACAGTCGTATTTATTGACATAGAGCTGTGCAGCGGTCCAACAGCAGCGTGACAAAATGCTGGACTACTGTGGAATGTCGAGAGCGTTCTAGGGAGCACAACGCTTAGACACGAGCAGAGCGCCCAACAGCTCTCCTGTGAAACCAAGTGAGGCATTCCTAGTGTTTAGGTGAAGTTATCGTGCCTGCGTTTTCAATCGATTTAATTTACACACGCGTCTACGAGCTATTACTTATGCACACATTGCTACACTACGCATAATCATACTTATTCATTCACTGGTCTGCAAGCTTACTCCTAGTACATGAAAAATATCTCCTCTTTCGCCACTGCACACAGCTGCTGCTGAGCTTCCGTATAGGTGGTGGGCCCGGTCTATTGTTTATAAATCCATGTATACTATTAGCCATTCACTATCGACAACATACTTATGTTAGATACGACACGGCGATGTACACGACTACGCAACGCCTCAGTACAGTGAGAATCGAACAGGCACACTCACACCGAACAGCAACGATAATGAATAACGCTATGCGCATGACATCAAGCTTTTACAAAGAGCCACACCTGCTCGCAGTGGAGACAGGACTTAAGACGATCATGGGTAACATACCCTGGCAATGCAACCTACAGGGTTTCTTGTGTATGTACAGCATGACGTGATAGACCTGGCGAGCTCACGGCCACACGCTGGCCAACCGAAAGAGTCAATGCCTGCAGCACACATTCGAATCAGGCAGTCGATAACAGCAATATTACTTCTATTTGAATTCTCTACCGGGGCGATTTCTAATATAGGCATGCAAGCAACGGCACTGGAGTGCACGCACACTCGTGGTACTACGCGCGCAACGTTCCGCAGGTAGGCACGGCACATGTGCGAGCCAGCGTTAACGTACACGGTACCATACGCATAGACTCGCCGGCCACCTCTCATTATATCGCTGCTTTCCCTCACCTTCCTCGGTCGCTTGCTCCCTTTGTCTTCCCTTGCTGGGACTCGCTCTCGTTCCCTTCCATTTCCTTTCTCCTCCTTCTCGCGATTCTTCCCTTCCTTACGTTTCATTTGTAACGATTAACGACAATTTATCATCAACTTATTTCTATGAACACCATGTGTCATGGAGAAGTTAAGCAACTCGAGCCACGGATCGTAGTGTCTCTAGCGATCACGTCACGCGAGCACACAGGCTGGGCTGAGCACAGTAAGTGTACAAACTCGACCCACGAATCTCAACGACATGTATAACTACTTGCGAGAGAGAGTGAGCTAATATATTGATATATTATCATGCATCATTGCATGCATTCCACTCGTGAATGGGGCTATCACCAGCTCAAACAATGCTCACATTTCTGTTTTATTTCATTTTATTTGCGCATTTCATATAAACGCATAAAACTACGACAGTTTGTTAGGGCAAATAAGTCATAGGCAACGAGTAAATACATATCCGCATGCATAAAGCCTACTGAACTGCATAGAAATTCTTGTGTTTGAGCATAAATTGGGCATATCCGGCCCAAATCGCATATCCGGATGGCATGTGGGGCTGTCGGCCGACGTGGACGGATAAACGAGGTCGTCACTGAATATAGTTAGGTTTTGTTTTTTTTTTTTTCTTAAGCTCAGTATGTATTCATACAGCCCGGTCAGCCATGTTATGGAAACAAATTCTAGCAGTAGTTATTAATAGTTAGATGTAATGTATAGCAGTAGGAAACTAGACAGGCATTCATACGAAGCGCTGAGTAGCTCCCTGTTTGGCTACGTCAAACGTTGTTTGTGTTTTGCTAGGTAGGCAGGCTGAAGGCAAAGCCGCGCAGACAAACGTGTTCGGCAATCCGCACACCACATATCTACAAAACTCACACCACAACACTATAAATTTTAAACCTATTTCTCACACCTCGTCCGCACTCTCGGAATAAATGTACTATATATCAACGATGTCCTACGCTGCCAGATCAACACAACAACCCTAGCTGTTTAACCTGCAGCAACCACCAACCCACCATACATAAAACACCGCGAAGAAAGATCCCATACAGCCTGTCTGAGGGGAATAGATAGAGAAACGCTCGATTATACTATTATGTGCGTACGCGGACGTGGGAGCGAAAATGGGACCGTGAAGGGGCGGCGCCCGCTCTCACACACTATGAATAACTACGATTCCGCACATCGCTACTTCCAGATTAATTTTCTTGTTCTGGCGTTTGGCAGGCCCATCTGCGCATGCTACCAACCCCGACCGTGTGCCTACAAAATGCACCTACTGGGCATCCAGGACGACAGTATGCAGGCACGTGGGAGCTCCACCTAGCGTCCATTACTAAACAACTAAGCATCTCTACACACTGATAATTAGAAGCTACACAGACAAAAGCGCCTCTACACATGTACAGCGGTTTCTTTGCTTATTGTCATAGTGATAAAAGATTGAGGTAATATGAGCTACTAGCAAGCGCGTAAGACGTTATAGCAATGTGTGTACAATCAAGACCCTAACTTAGCATGCGCTGCAGCCTGCAGTTAAATAAGGGCTTAAACACAGACATGTCAGATCGACTGTAAGTTCTACAAGCTTGCTACTGCTGGTCCCGCGATGCTTTAACATAAAGGGATGCAAGCAATGACAGAGGCCAACGTTTGCTGGCCTTTAATGAATGCTGAAAGTATGACAGCATAATAAGCAGTTGTTGGTAACACGCCATTGAATGGCTCACTTGTTCACCGAGAGGACGACTGCTGTGGTTTACACGTGTGACCTAAGATCCAGTCCGCCCAACGATGTAACGCGAACCCGCGTGTAGCATACACACGGCTGTCCATCCGAACCACTGCGAGTAAGTATATTCAGAAATATCACTCGATTCTCTCGTCAGCGTAGCGTAAGGCGCGCACATTACGGTCACGTCAAGCCGGAAGCGGTCAACGTCGCGAGTGAGAACATATGACCAGAAAAGTGCATTTTTGATTGCGGCAGTGTCTGCGTGACGTCATGTTTGGGAAATACCAAATAAACACACACAACATTACTTTCGGGCAGCACCCCCGTAGCTAAACTCCTATCAATGTACAGGCTTTTATGACCGCCTCAAGAGCTAGTATCACATACAATGTTTCTTTGTGTATACTGTTAATAGTATTAGCACTATTTGTGTTAGCTGCTATAACAGTTTACAGTAAGTAAATTCTTAGCTATGCNCCTATATTACTTGTGATATATTGTATTATAATATACAATGACTAGTACATATAGATAGTTTGAATAACCTGCTTGACTGACTAGTGAAGAATAGTTACAGACAAATCAAACAAAGGATATAAATAACAGTTTCACATTTCTTTGCTGCTTGCGGACATATTTTACAATGTTTCGTTAATAAAACTTCTTTTTGGGTATTGTTTGTGTTTTATAGCTACAGCTGAAGGCAAGCCGCCCCAATGTAAGTTATACAGCGTCAATTCTCATTTACACTTACGTCCACCCAGCCAGTATAGATACATAGATTCATTAATTTCATGAACTGTGCTGTTATAGAAATAGTTGATGAAGAAATCGTAATGTTACAAAATGAAAGTAAGGGAAGGGAAAGGGAATGGAGAAGAGAGAAAGGAAATGGAAGGGAACGGGAGGGAGAGCAAGGGAAGAAAAGGGAGAGGAGGGAAGGGGAAGGGAAGAGAAGTGAATGAGAGGGGCGAGTCTATGCGTATGGTACGTGTACGTAAGTGTGCACATGTGCGTGCACCTGCGGATACGTGCGCGCGTGTACACGAGTGTGCGTGCATTCGTGCGTGCGTGCATGCCTATATAGAAAGCGAGGATAATAGAAGTC
>NW_014578584.1:5000-16224 GCF_000485595.1 Priapulus caudatus
CACATACAGTACACGTGTAAAGTACACGTACACGCAGCATACACCGCAGCCTACATATCACACATATCACGCACATACACGTAACACATACACGCAGCATACACGTACACAGCAGCCATTATACACTCGTACACAGCACATACGAGGTATACACATACACGCACATACACGCACACGCAGCATACATTACACCACATAGCACGCACATACCACGACACGCACATACAAATATTACACGCACATACACGTACACGTACACGCACATACACGTACATGGCCCGCACACCACATACACGTAACAGCAGAGCACCCGTCGAAAGGAAATTTAAAGTGGTACGCGTTTCAGGGCGGTGCTGGGATGTGGTGGTGAAACCCCCAGCGGAGTTCGAAGGGGCAGACAGGGTGACCAGATTTTACAAATTTTATTACGGGACAGGAAACGATGCGAGGGAGCGGAGCAATCGAGCAGGTGTGGGGGGGGTATCCCCCTCCCTCGGTAAGAATTTTTTTGAATTGGTGTGCAAATCATGCAATTTAGCACACTTTAAAGTGATTTTTTTATCCTTTCATTGTACTGCAGAAAAGGACAAATTACTCTTCATTAAATAGAAATTGAGGTCAAGCTGCTAACCCTAACCTATAAATAGGAGGTTTCACGGTCAGGTGGCGAGCTTTATCACTTTCTTGAAGATATTATTTTTAAGATTTGCGATTGCATGAAAAAGTTTTGTGGCATATATGCTGTTCTTTGGTTTATGTGATAATGCGTTTCATAATAATGGAAAAAAGACAAAGTCACTTCGATGTTCGTGTTCTTCCATTAAGCTGGTGATAAGCCTACGATCATGACATTTATCACCCTCCCATGCACCTTCTCTCTTCTTTTTCTCTTCTCTTTACTTCTCCCTCTCTCTCTCTCTCTTCTCTTTTCTTCTCTCTTTTTTTCTTTTCCTTTTTTCTTCTTTTTTTTAGGCTGAAAAGTGGTACGGTCAATCCCGTACCAACCGTAGCGGCTCCGACGGGCCTGCATACACGCACATACACGTACACGCACATACACGTATACGCACATACACGTAGACGCACATACAGTATTGCACATACACGTACACGTACACGCACATACACGCACACGGACATACACGTACACGCACGTATACACGTTCACGCACGTATATGCGTACACGCACATACACGTACACGCACGTATACACGTACACGCACATACACGCACATACACGCACATACACGTACACGCACATGCACGTATACACGTACACGCACATACACGTACACACACATACACGCACGTATACACGTACACGCACATATACGCACACGCACATACACGTACACACGTACACGCACATCCACGCACGTACACGCACATACACATACACGCACGTACATACGTACACGCACGTATACACGTACACGCACGTACACGAACGACACGCACACAAAAACATATGTGTGTATACATGTATGCACGAACACGCGCACAGAAACGTACATTGACACGTATGCGCGCGTATACGCACACCCGCACACGCACGCACACGCGCAAACACGTGTAAGGGTGGCACGCACCCAAACACGTACGCGCGCGCACACGCACACGCACATACACACCCAAACACGTACGCGCGCGCACACGCACACGCACATACACGCGCAAACACGTGTATAAGGGTGGCACGCACCCAAACACGCACCGAAACACGTACGCGCGCGCACATACACGCGCAAACACGTGTATAAGGGTGGCACGCACCCAAACACGTACGCGCGCGCACACGCACACGCACACGCACATACACGCACATACACGTACACGCACATACACGCACACGCATATACACGCGCAAACACGTGTATACGGGTGGCACGCACCCAAACACGCACCCAAACACGCACGCGCGCGCACACGTGCACGAATGCTTTGTTTAGCTTTTCACATATTAAATTACATTTACAAATATTAATTAGCTTTAAGCCCCGGGCACAACGGATCGTACGAAATTTTGTCGTGGTAGACCCATAAAATATTTGTCGTGGCCAGATCTTTTGTATTTCGTTTGGTCACGAGGTCTACGACACATTAAAGATGGTTTGGGGATGGGGACGCGACAGAAAAAAAAAGATATGTCGTGGTTATGTCGTGGGTGTGTCGCAAGTCAGTAGTAGGACAGACTCACGACAACCAGAAGACATAGATACCACAAAAAATCGTGGAACAAAAAAGGTGCAGGTTCAATTTTGCCTCACGACGGCTAGTCGATGCCACGATGCTCATAATTTCGTAGGACTGTTTTGCGACGACCCCCGATGACCCACGATTTGCCCAAATTTTCTGTCGTGTCGTAGCACAAATGCGTCGTGGGTTCGTTGTGACCGAGGCTTTACCTCCCCCGAGTCCTCCCTTTCTTTCCCCACCACCCTCTCTTTTACCTATACAGATGGTCTTTTATACTGACATTCAGTACTGCTATAAATATCAATTATTACTATAAATAGTTAATGCGATGCCGTCGCCATGCGGAGTTAAAAACAGAAAAAAAACTAAACAATCCGTCATACTCGCTATACTACCCGATCAATATAACAGTTATGAATATGTTTAATATTATTAATGTTATTAAATATAATTAATTAATATGTTGACATTGCTGATGTATCGATCACATAAATAACACATGATTATTAAAAAGGCCCTTGCCAACAAACGATAGCAACGTTCTGACACGTATACATGAAGGTGATGGTGGGTGGGCGGGCTCATGCATCGAATCCCGTTGTACATCGTGACGTCATCGCACAACATCGCCCTCCGCATTCCACGACTCGAACCTCCTACACGCGGACGCAACATTCTCCGACGCTACAATATGCGGTATCCGTACATACTGATTGCTTTAACAGCGACGACCTGGAGTGTACGTACAGGTATGTAAGGTACTCGCTCGTGTTTCTCACGATCGCATATATAGCGGCGTCTACACTATAGACTAAAACCCGGGTTTTTAAAACCCGCGTTTTAGTAAAACGCGCGTTTTNGATGACAGAGTGAAGTTGCGCTTGCGTTGCGTTGTATCGCTCATATACTAATAAATCTCACTATTGTAAATATTTTATTCTATTTGGACTTCGTTATGTGGATGTTTTATCGTCGTGACCATCAAGCATTATGATCCAAGGGTAGCGCCAGAGGTCTAAAGCTTTCTTCACGCATCGGCGGGGAAAATTCACTAACTCGTCGTGGAGTGATTTATAATAATAAATATTACAGGTGTTCTTTATCACCAGCGGTACGCTACTGACTAGTCTGAGTAGTCTCATGTAGGAGCTTAATACAACCACCGGCATGCAGGGCTGATTAATCCAATTGCATATTAATATATATCTCTTTTGTGCAATTATGGTCATGAACGTGTGTGTGTGCGCGCGTGTGCGTGTACGTTGTGTGTCGTGTGTGTGTGTGTGTGTGTGCGTGTTGTGTGCTGCTGTGTCGGGCTGGTCGTGTACGTGTGTGTGCGGTGTGCCGTTATCGTGTGGCGCGGGCGTAGTGCGTGTGTGTGCGTGTGCCGTAGGTGTGTCGCGTGTGCTGATGCGTGTGCGGTGGTGCGTTTGCGTTTTGCGCTGTGCCGGTGCGTATGTGTGTGTGTATGTGTGTGTGTGTGTGTGTGTGTGTGTGTTTGTGTTATTGCGATATTGTGTGTATTATATAAAGATAAGCTGTTGTGTCTATTTGTTTGTTTGTATGTATGAATATATATATATATATATATATATATATATATTGCCAGTGAGCCTATTGAGCCTATGTGGTGGCCAAGGGCAACAAGAAGCCATCACCACAATACACCGTTTTCTTTTTACCGTTTGCGAATGAATAGTTACATAAATATTACATGCGAGAGAGAGGAGAGAGAGAGAGAGCGAGAGAGAAAGAAAGAAAGAAAGAGCGATTATTTCATCTCTTTTTCATTTTCATCATGCTCACTGTACATGGGCGCCATCTGGCGGGTACCACTGGCGAATCTTCCATGGTGGTCAGCCGCAAGTAAATACAGGTTGCCGCGAATGAACTATAAACCATCAGGAGCGTATAATGACAAATATATACTTGTAAATTTATACTTGTTATACTTGTATACTTGTACACTTGATACTTGTATATATACTTGTATACAAATATATATATATATTTGTCATTATACGCTCCTGAAACCATGTATATAGTTTGCAAATGTACTTCATGTGAAAACGAAAGAACTGGCAACATTTTAGAATTGGAGTTACATGCACTAGAAATAGGGTAAATTACAATTTACAAACTCTATATATATATTTCTGTTTTTTTTTTATTACCGATATTTTTTGCATCTCGATATTTTATACGCCGATAGCAATAATTAAACGTATTATTGATTAAGATACAGTTCTATGGGTGCCCAGCCTGCCAAGGTGATAGGCAAGGCCTGACTATAGCCAGACCCTTTGTCGGGCTTCAATCACGTGATAGCCTCGGCAAGAATATATGCTCAGATAAACAAAAAGTTTACACGTTATGATCGAAGACGAGTGTGATTTTCGTTTTCGAAAATTTCGGAGGGGGGTTTTTTTTCTTATAATTCTTGACCGCGTTCGTGTATATAATATCAAGAGCTAATTATACATGTATTATTGTATATGTATTAATTATCAGCTCTTGATAATATGCTTTCAGACTGTACGTGACTGGGCCCACCGAATGGTGTTGAATTATCCACATCAGTCCAGCTGTTTTGATTCTGTTGAGGTTTCTGAGCACGCGCCACTTGTGAATTAAAAAAATGGAAATTAGATCAGTTGCGGTCGCTTGTGCCGCCAACTTTTGTCAGGATTGGCGGAGACGTAGAGAGTTAACAACGAATGCACAGCGTGTTGCTAGCGCGCTGCGCGCATACAAAGCGCATACAGAGCGTTATACAGGGCGCACATGTTAAAAAAGTCCAACGAATGCACAGCGTGTTGCTAACGCATGCAACGCGTGAGGCACCCTCCACCCATAGGACCTTGAGTGATATTTGGTCCCAGAGGCTAATGATGGCCGAGAGTGACGGGCAAGCTTCAGCCAGTGGTCGGGAGCGGCTCTCTGTAGGTTGCTATTTCTGTTGGTGATCCTGCGGGACCCTACTCTGGTTACAGCTCGTCGAACATTCCTCGGGTGGGCATCGCATGAAGTTCTTGAGGCTGCCTCGCGTTCTTCGTTACGGAGTTAAACAAGTAAGCTGCGTCATAGAGGCCAAACTGTCGTCGCCTACCGCATCCCACGGTCGGACCAGAAACCTTCGTTGACCTCTTCTCTTTCTCCTCTCCTGATGACATGGACTTGCTCGTGAAGTGCAGTTCCATTGAGGTGCTGCGATGTTGTAGAACCGCGTTTCGTATTGTAGTCGCAGCCTGTCGGGATCTTCCATCTTTGAAGGTGCGTTCTTCTAGACACGATCAGCAAGTTAATCTCATGTCATCACCATGAGGGTCGGCAGGAGAAGTACATGCGGAGGAGGTGTGGGGCGGGACCCGTTTATATTACCCCACGGCTACACGCTGCGTACACGCCTATAACACGCTAAAGCAACGTGGGCGCGCTACAGAATCGTTTCAGCACTCAGTCAGCACGCCCATTATTCGCTGCATGCTCGCTGGAACATGCGTTAGAGCCACGGCTAGTGTGCGTATCGGTGTGCGCTAGGTGTTCGCTACCCCTCAGCCTGCGAACATTACAACGAATACCCATCGGTGTGCTCCGCGTGGTGTCTGGCGTTTTGGTCAAGGCGCTCTGCGCGTGTCTGGCGTCCCTTCTGGCGCTGGTGCCTTATTTGCGTCGAGCTCCGGGCGCACAATTTGAGCATGCCTCAAAAATCCCGACGCACACGCCCGCACGACGCGCAATTGCAACGAATACATAGCGTATGCGTCCATTCGCGCTCGACGAACGAGTAACGAATGCTGACGCACGCACCCAGCGAACGGATTCAACGCACTGGCCAAAAATTGCTGCATTTTTCAGTTGCGTGCGAGCCGCTCGTCGTGTATGTGTGACTGGCGGCATTACTTACTATCATGGAACTCGATAACATATCTTTGCGTTAACTATAAAGTTCTTAACAACGAAGCCAGGATGATTGGTGTTTAAAAAACAAGCCAATGAGGTCAACAACGGGTAAACAAAACGTAGTGATAATTTTAGTTTGGATTTGACATACAGTAATGCGCCTTTTATCTATATTTCATCCGTTATAATTCTGTTAGGGTCGGTGAGAATTTTTTCAGGGAAGAGTCCGTGTCCACATAGATTTGAACACTATATATGTCTGTTCGAGTTTGCGTTTAATTAACAGCGGGCGCCGCCTTTATTCTGTGGAATGTGACAGATGCTACTTGATTACTATATGCTATTATTATTTGTTCCGTGTGCGACAACGCACGCACGCCCACGCGCCACCGCACACCACGCACACACACACACACACACACACACACCCGCGCGCGCCGCTCGCCACGCGCACACGCACGCGCACACGCACGCGACGCACACACACACACACACGCGCGGCGCGCGCCCACACGCACACGCAACACGGCACACACACACAACAGCACACACACACACACGCACACGCACACGCGCCGCGCACACACACACACGGCACGCACACGAAACAACGCACGCACACTACACCACACACACACACACACACAGCACACACATGCCACACACGCGCCACACGCACCAACACGCACACATCACACACGCACACACACATCACACACACACACACAGCCACACACACGCGCGCGGCACAACACACACACACACCACACACACACACGCCACCAAATGCACACACACACAGCACGACGCACTGCACGCCACGCACGCACGGCACGCACACACACACACCAAACACCACACAACACACACAACACACACACACACACACAGCGCCCCGCGCCGCACGCACAGCACAAACATGCACACACAATCTGACCACAGGCGCAACACGCCACGTACACCACACGCACACGCACACTGCGCACACACACATGCACACACACACCACACAACACACCACACACAACACACTACACACACCCAAACAAACACACACACGCACACAGACACGCACACACACACAGAGACGCCCGCGCGCGCACGCACACACAAACATGCACACACAGTGACACACACACGCACACCCACACACACACGTTTAATCTATGGCGGGATTTATGACTGCAACCTTTTATAATACGTTCGAGCGATCGCACGCCGTCTGCAAACACGCACGTGTTTTACGTTTGCACCCTCTAACCTCATAGATCTAACCTCATAGATGTGGTTACATTCAGCGACAGCGAGAACTGGCACACTTATCTCTTAGCCTAAGCAGGGCGGGCCCGCATCATGGGTTGAGATCGATTCAGTCCGTAATATTTAGCGGCCCAGCAGATAACAGCGCTGTGGAAGCGCTCGCGCGTGCGTTCGTGAGTGTGTGTGTGCGTGCGTACGTGCGTCGTGTGGTGTGTGCGCGCTGTGTGTGCGTGTGGCCGTGTTGATCGTGTGTCTGGTTGTGTTCGTCACTGGCGTGTGTGTGTGCGTCGTGTGCGCGCTGCGTGCGTGTGTGCGTGCGTGTGCGTGTGTCTGTGCGTCACTGCGTGTGTGCGCGCGTGTGTGTGCGAGCGACAGTAGACACACCCCCTCTCGTGCTGTCTCTGTGGGCCGTGCACTAACGCTCGCGCGCCTCTACCCTGATAACGCTTTCCCTCTATCACAGATAACGTGTGGCGCGCCGCTTCCAGAGGTTGTGTGGACATACTACTAGAAGTATCATTACTACTAGCCGGTGGTAGCGACACGCCACCAGTCACTGCGACGTCGCCGCGCCCGTGTTCAGTCACTGCATCGATACTTGGAGACATTGGTTTGGAGACAATATGGCGTGGCGTACGAATCTCAAGCGTGGGATGAGGATTGACGAGAAGATCGCGAGAGAGATGCTCGCCGAGTTCCTTGGAACGTTTATACTGATTGTAAGTATCAACTGCTCGAGTGCACTAGGTCTAGAACTATAGCCCTTCGCTCAGCTCTAGAACTATAGCCCTTCGCTCAGCTCTAGAACTATAGCCCTTCGCTTAGCTCTAGAACTATAGCCCTTCGCTTAGCTCTAGAACTATAGCCCTTCGCTTAGCTCTAGAACTATAGCCCTTCGCTTAGCTCTAGAACGGGTTCTTAACCTGTTGTCCATGGACCCCTTTGCGGTCCGTGGATGCACAGGCACTTGGGACAGAGTCAGTAAAAACTGAAAATAATATGAACGCGGCACATTCACAAAAAGTACCCGTTTATGACACTTCCACTAGAGGAGAACTGGTGTAGAACTAGCCGCTCCCGCCCACAGGCACTTGGAACGTCTCAATGGGAAAAAAAGGTAAATAAACACGAAATGTATTTACTACCAAAGTCTTAATGTTTCTCTACTCTATTTCGCCTATATTATTGCCGATAATTTCCTGTAAATGCCGTTCAAATGCTCCTCTGCGACACACAAGTGCACCGCACGCACGCACGCACGCACGCCGCTGTTTGTGCACAGCTGCGTGCGTGCGGTGCACTTGTGTGTTGCAGAGAAGCATTTGAACGGCATTTACAGGAAATTATCGGCAATAACAGGCGAAAGAGAGTAAAGAAACTTCGGTAGTAAATACATTTTGCGTTTATTTACCGTCATTTTATTATTGAAACGTTCCAAGTGCCTGTGATCTCACCGTGCACCACACTGTGCACAAACTAACACTTTATAGAGATTGTCTCTATATGCCTTATATTAGTGGTGTGCGTGCGGTGGGATTGTGTGTTACAGTGGATCATATGATAGGCATTTACATGGAAATATTAGGCGATATAGAGTACATAAAGATGCTATAATATATATATACATAGAGCTATAATGAAGCATTATAATATATGCGCTATTATATTATATCAAGAGTACATACATAATACAGATAATACATAATCTCTATTATGTACTCTTGATTATATATTACTACAATGGCGACACAGCACACACGAAGCGGCGAGTGCGGGATCGGCTAGTTCTGCATTAGTTTTTGTGAAAGCAAGTCGATATACAGTGACACAACAGTGGAAGTGTAATTGAGGGGTAGTATTTGTAAATGTACGTTCATATCATTTCCTGTGTTTACTGACTCTGTCCCAAGTGCGTGTGATTCATTGTGATCCGTTATACACTAGTCTTCAGGTTCATATATGAACCTCGTGTTCAGGTTCAACTGAATATCGTGAAATCCAAGAACTTACTATTATATATAGGCGAACCCTGGTATGAGTTACGATAATGTAGGCTATTCGTGCATTCAGATAGGCAAACCTGACGATATTGCCTAGCACAGAACAGCTCGTTTTGCCGGATTTTCGTGACAACATCTAGTGCAAGGTTACGCTGTCGTATCTATTTGTGCGGGTATCTTATCTACCTTGGCGAATATCTCATCTACCTAGGAGGATATCGCATCCAGTTATAATCCTGACTGTGACACGTCTGTCGCTGCCTGTCGCCTATAATCTGAATCGAGATTACTGACCTTGTCGCTATCACAAGCCCCAGCCATCGCGTATGTGACGTCACACATTGACTTAGCTCTAGACCTATAGCCCTTCGGCCCTGCGACTGCCCTGTGGTGGAGCGAAGGGCTATAGTTCTAGAGCTACAACACTAGGTGCCACTTCAGCGAAGCCGGCTACAGAAGTCCGCTACTGCTCATACTCACAGGCCTACTGCATTACTAAGGATCGTCGGATCAGCTATGGAATGTAGGAAATCCTTCCGTATACTGAAATCAAAAACACATGTTGGATTCGTGCCACGCTTTGCGCTTAACAAGAAACGAAACTTCGGTTAGCTGCATTTTTCAGCGCCAAACTCGAAAAGCATCAGGTAACACGGTTACCATGCGAAATGAAAGCTTTATGAATTGTAGCTGCTATTAAGCACTTCACCTCTTGCATAAGTCGGTCAGGCATTTATGTCTATTCTTTGCAGACAGTAAACTGTGTGTTTGCGCATTTGAGAAGTTGTGCCGCGGCGAGTTTTAATGCTAACTCGCGTGTACCTGACTACAGCTACTAGTAAGCACGTATCTCTCAAGTGCCTCTCAAGGCGAATCTCTGAGCCAATATTTTATCAGATTTTACTAGCGCTGATACGGTCTATGTCCCCCAGGGTACTGCCGGAACGTAACCTGGGTACGGTCCGGTATACCTCCTCCTCCCTCCTGTCACTCAACAGCCTTCCGCAGGATCTCAAAATGACGGGTACAGTGTGAGGAGGTCCCTCGCAGTCTACCAGCAAATCTAATACACATACGTTCAGACATTTTGACGTTTCACACATATTTGTCATGACAAATTTGTCATTATTAACCCTAGCTCTAGTACTATAGCCTGCGGCAGCGATCCGCGGGCTATAGTACTAGAGCTATATTAACCCCTGACACGGTGTAGATCTTGCACCTGTACTCTGATGAAAGCAAGTCCCTAGCACGCGACAGATACATGCACGTGTCGATTGAAGGAGATTGTCTTTTTGTAAACTTTACTGGACACTAGTTGCGTTGGCACGACGTTGGCACGACGTTGGCACGACGTTGGTCGTCCAAACTATAGTTTACCGGGAGGGCTTAGGTCAACATTTTTACACGGAGACTGAGTATTGATCGGGAGGACGCGGAGACGAATATTATAATATTATGTCTTTTCAGCATATAACGCAGAGCAGTGAGTGCATTCAGTGCAGCGAGGTACAACCGAAACGTCAGCGAACTCGTAAGCTCCCATTAGTATATCCGGAAATACGTTACGGAATATTAAAGCTAGTGCGGGTTTCTTTTTTGCTATGTTACGCGAGCACGTACGTTCGTGTTACTGTTCATGCTGTTCGAATTAAACTCCAATGAGGTTAGCCAATCAGTTCACCGCAAGATGGCGTGCGTGTCTGGACCGGTATACATTACTTCCGTGTTATTGTCAAAATGTTTCATTGTTCATGCTACTTGAGTTTGTTGAATATGCTTTGATATTTGCTTTTGCGATGCCTGATTACGGTGTTGTACCTCAATGTAACAATAAAGGAGGTCATAGTTTCCCAAGTGACCC
>NW_014578584.1:17810-26048 GCF_000485595.1 Priapulus caudatus
ACCAGAACTGTAGATTAAAAATAGTCGGCTGTGTGGGCGATCAAAAGAGTGAATGAAAGTGCCCACGCACGCACACACGCACGCCATGTACGTGCATCACTGAACCGCGCCACACACGCCGACGGGACGGCACGCTACGCACTTGTACGTGCACACGCACCCGACGCCGCGTCGCAGGCAGTGTACGCTGCACACGCACCCACGCACCGGCGCGCACGCTGTACGTGCAAACGCACGCACGCCACGATGTACGTCCACCACGCACGCACCGCCACGACACGCACGTGGTACGCTGCACGCGCACAACAAGGCGTACGTGTACGCTGTACGTGCTACTTTAGAGAGCAGGTCAGGTTAGATTAATTTACCTATTCTATCAGATCAGCTTTCCTCCAGCATGTCTTTGCACCCTCTACTTGTGCAACTGCTGAATTAACAGATTACTGCTGCATTTAACTAACCTTCTGACATTACTCGCATTTGCGATTTTCCCTTCGTAACTAGACGCCCATTGTAATACGCCAAATAGTTTATTACAGGTTACATTCAAATGTCATTGTGTTACGCAGTGCTGTGTGACGACTCGTTTTTGCCACTATCTCACTCTCACATATCAGACTCGAGATACGGAGAGCGGTGGCAGGAAAGACGCAAGAGGATACCGTCCGTGTGGAAGGTATATTAGTGACTTACTGACTCGTTTTTAATCGTTAGTTCGCGTACGCAAGTAACGTATATGACACAGGCAACTTGGAGGCCGGTTTCAATAAAGTATAATGCTTAAAATAATACGAAATACTATTACTACCAAAGTCTTGCATATACCGCACCTCTACCGTGTCGCTACATGTGTTGATGCAGGATAGAGCATCTTGCCACGGCATTTACAAAGGAAATTTGTCGGCCAAATAATATGGCGAAGAGAGTAGAGAAACAGTTAAGACCTGTTGGGCAGTAAATAGATTTCGTATTTATTTCTAGCATTATATTTTATGTGAAACGCTTCCATAGTGCCTGCTGTACATGAGGTTGTACACGTCTTTCTCCCTCTCTCTCTCTCTCTTCTCTTCTCGCTCTCTCTCTCCCTCTCTGTCTTCTATTCGTCTCTACTCTGTCTCTCTCTCGGCCGCCTCTCTCTCTCTCTCTCTCTCTCTCTCTCTCTCTCTCTCTCTCTCTCTCTCTCTCTATCTCTCTTTTCCTCCCACCCCTCTCTTCTCTCTTCCTCTCTCTCGCTCTCATCTCTCTCTTCTCTCTCTCTCTTTTCTCTCTTTTTTTTCTCTCTCTCTCTCTCGGTCTCTCTCTCTCTCTTTCTCTCTCTCTTCTCTCTCTTCTCTTCTCTCTCTCTCTCATCTCTCTATCTCTCTATTGCCTCCCACCCCCCTCTCTCTCTCTCTCTCTCCTCTCTCTACTCTCTCTTTCCTTCTCTCTCTCTCTCTCTCTCTCTCGTTCTCTCTCTCTCTCTCTCATCTCTCTCTCTCTCTCTCTCTCTATCTCTCTATTCCTCCCACCCCCCCCCTCTCTCTCTCTCTCTCTCTCTCTCTCTCTCTCTCTCTCTTTCTCTTTCTCTCTCTCTCTCTCTTCTCTCGTTCTCTCTCTCTCTCTCTCTCTCTCTCTCTCTCTCTCCTCTCTCTTCTCGCTCTCTCTCTCTCTCTCTCTCTCTTTTCTCTCTATCATTCTCTCTATTTCCTCCCACCCCCTTCTTTCTCTCTCTCTCTCTCTTCTCTCTCTCTCGTCTCATTCTCTTATTCTCACCCCTTCTCTCTACTCTCTCGCTCTCTCCTCTTCTCTCTCTCTCTCTCTCTATCTCTCTATTTCTCCACCGCCCCCTCTCTCTTCTCTCTCTTCTCTCTTCATCTCTCTCTGCTCTCATCTGTTCTTCTTCATTCTCCATTCCCCCCCTCTCTCTCTCTCTCTCCTCTCTCCTCTCATCTCTCTCTCTATCTCTCTTATTCCTCCCACCCCCTCTCTCTCTTCTCTCGCATTCCTCGGCTTGTTCCCTTTCTATGCTATTGGCTTTTGGCCTACACGGACATTTCATTACGCTTCAACATGCACTATTAACTCCGTTTATATACCGCCTCACACCACCACCACCAGCAGCAGCAGCAACGCAGCAAGCACAAACGATAGCACAATCCACACAACCACTACAACCAGCAGTAGCAGCAGCAGCGCCAACAGCAACACGTCAACACCACCACCTAGCAGCAGCACCATCAACACTACCACCTACCACCAGCAGCCAGCCAGCATATTATATTTATCACATATAAACATTCCGAATCGAAGCGACTTCCATCGTGAATGAAGCATTCAATACCGTGAATCGAAGACCATTTGAATCCTGTCGAATCAAAGCATTCGAATCGTGAATCGAGTCATTCGATCCGTGGTAGGTCCCAGCATTTCGTCCCGTGAAATGTTTATATGTATAAAAACTCTACCATAAAAACAAAAAACTCGATACTTATGAAACAAAAACATGGGCCATACATCCGCACATCGCTGTTTCAATCTTCCACACCGTAGAAGAAAATAATCAAACACGTGTGATATATTTCCTCACCGACCGCAGATTTTTGCATCCGCGCACGCCTTTTTCAACTTGCTGCCGCATACGTTCCACGTTCATTGGAGCGATGGCGCAGGCAAGCTTCACAGCACTGTGCCGGCGCGGGGCAGGGCTTACTATATTCCGTGATCAAATGGTGCACCGTAGCAAATTAGTGTTCCAATGCCATGCTCCAACTCCCCGGCAATGCCTCGTCCCCCGCGGTGAGATTTGGTCAAAATGCGTGAGTCTCACGGTCAATGCGTGAGAGTTGGCAGCCCTGCATATGACACCAGCAGTTTTACTTGAAAATCGTCTGCGCTTTCTATTATGGATTCTTGATATAACATAAGTCGCAACGATCGTTGTCGCGATCGCAAGCAAGCAGCGCCCCCTATCGGCCAGCAGTGAGCGACAGACTATATACTTCATTGTGCGCGCGTTGTGATATTTCGGCAGCATACCGATGATGCGGTGTTGTTAGTGTTGGTGGGATGCTAGCGGCAGCTACTGCTTCCTTACGCTGTTAGTGCAGAGCTATACGCCGCGAGCTGCAGTCATGGGTTGGCGTGCACGAGTGAACAAGCTGAAGATCAGAAATAATCTCGTCCGGGAGACGCTAGCAGAATCTCTCGGGACTCTTGTGTTAGTCGTAAGTTCTGAGTAGATGTCAAGCCGCCACGGCCTTGTATACTACGGTTACTCTATTCATTTGTGTGTGTACGATTTCTCTTACTCTATTCACTCTCTACGTTTGCTCTATTCGCGTTTTCTTAAGCCGTTCCAATAATAAGCCGATTGTAAAAAAATAATTTGCGCAGTGAAGTGCGCGCAGCGGGACGCTTTATTCTCCTGACAGTTACAAGTGTCGAGCCGTCGCCAGGCGGTCGAGTAGAATTATTAGGCGTCATGGTGTACGTAAACGTTGAAGCAACATTATACCAGGAGTAGATAATAGGGAATTCCTATTATCTACTCCTGATTATAGGTAACTGAGCTTTGGCAGTAAATATAATTTTAATGGCTATACTATGGTCTTGTTATTGGAACGTCCGCAGTACGGGTGATGCCCTATGTTCATCCTGCCAGTCATGGCAGTCGCGTGTTGAGTCCACAGGCACTTGGAACATCTCAATAAAAAAGGTAAATAAACACGAAATGTATTTACTACCAAAGTCTTAATGTTTTTCTACTCTATTTCGCCTATTATTGTCGATAACTTGCTGTAAATGCCGTTCGAATGCTCATCTGCAACACACAAGTACACCGCACGCACGCACGCACGCACGCACGCACGCACGCACACATCTCTCTTATTCTTGTTGTTTGTGCACAGGGCGTGCGTGCGGTGTACTTGTGTGTTGAAGATGAGCATTTGAACGGCATTTACAGCAAGTTATCGACAATAATAGGCGAAATAGAGTAGAGAAACATTAAGACTTTGGTAGTAAATACATTTCGTGTTTATTTACTTTTTTGTTATTGAAACGTTCCAAGTGACAGCGGTTTATCCGGCCATAAATAACAGACGCGTGTTGAGTCCATATTAAACTGCATGTTAAATTTTATTGCGAACTCCGGCAAGACGTGCACAGGCATTCGCAGTGCCATCGGGAAAATGCCGCTTCACCGCAAGCGTGGTTGAACGCGAGTTTTAACAAAACATTCATCCGAAAATACACCGAGAAGATTCATGCAGCTTACGAGATTCAACAATTTTGTCTGGGAGCAAACTTCGAGCACGCATGCGCACTACACGCGCCTTGATGTGGTACTCCGCGCCTAGCACGGGCTTTCAGCGGTTCTTTGCTCTGATCGTATCAGGAGTTAATAAAGACAATTTTTTTGTCTTTATTAACTCCTGATCGTATGATAAGTAGCAGACTGGCCATAGCGTCGGTAACAGCGTTGGAAAGCATAATTTGGATTATGATTCACTGTGTGGTGACACATATATCAGAAGTAGATAATAGGGAAAATTCCGTATTATCTACTTCTGATATATTCACTTATAGATATCACAGGCGCTTGGAACGTCTCAATACAAAAATTAGGGTAAATAAACACGAAATGTATTTACTACCGTACAGTTTCTCTTTTCGCATAGTATTACTGATAACTTCCAGTAAATGCCGTACAAGTGGACCGCATTTGTACACCGCACGCACGCCGCTGTGCACAAACAACAAGAATAAGTAGTATTTATTCTTAATATAGTATAATATAATATATTTATATAATATATAGTATAATATAATAAATAATATAATATGGACTATATAGCAAAAATAATATAGTAATTCTTTATGTAGCATAGTATTTATTCTATTTATTCATGTTGTTTGTGCACAGCGGCGTGCGTGCGGTGTACTTGTGTGTCGCAGATGAGCATTTGAACGGCATTTACAGGAAGTTATCGGCAATAATAGGCGAAATAGAGTAGAGAAACATGTAAGACTGGTAGTAAATACATTTCCTGTTTATTGACCTTTTTTTATTGAAACATTCCAAGTGCCTGTGATAGATGTGGGCCTGCACGCATGTAAGTTAGACTCTCTATGACAGTTGCCTGTGTTTTGTTCCCCCACACCGTCTCAAGTGTACATGTAATCAGGATGAAATCTCACGGAACTAGGTCAACTGTGCGCAGTACACAGGAGATTATCACTTTATCACTAGTCCTGTGATAGTCACGATCGACCCCTGACTTCATGCATTTATAATATTGCGTTTTCGGTATTCGCGATGTTGTCTGCTAAAATGACGGAATGTGACGTCCTCGCGAAGAATTGCCATTACTACATTCCTCGCTATATATCTCTTCGTTGGCCCGTTCAGCAAAGTCTGTACAGTCGCGCACAGACGTCCTTCCTATTGCATTTAGCGCTTCTCTTCGCTTCTAGTGTATCTCCGTGTACCCGCGTGTACGTGCGTGTATCTGCGTGTACGTGCGTGTACCTGCGTGTACGTGCGTGTACCCGCGTGTACGTGCGTGTATCTGCGTGTACGTGCGTGTACCTGCGTGTACGTGCGTGTACCAGCGTGTATCTGCGTGTACGTGCGTGTACCCCCTCTGTGCGTGCCTGCCTGAGCAGCCATTGTTTACAAAATTGCCTAGCTTAGACTCGTTTTCGTGCGATGACCCCAGGTCATGAATAATAATTAAGAATGGTCTTATAGCAAAGTCTTTATTGCATTTAGCGCTTCACTGTTACGTTATTAGCATTCAGATTTCGGCGTGCACGTGCACACGTAAACTAAAACACCACATACTACATCTGCTCGCGTGTGCAGATACGCCCATAGTCAAAACAAAACTATATACACTTGTATGTAGGTCGCTCGGCGGCGGGATGGGGGATAAGCATCCAAATGTATCCTCTATAAACAGATGTCTATTTTATGGCGGCGTCTTTACTGTAGAACCGCCGCGATAAGAAAACACCAAAGCTGCTCCTGATCACCAGATGCTCATTCTAACTAAGAGGAAATCCCAAAGGGATCCGTTATAGCCAGGTGTCCGTTCTATAGAGGTGTCCGTTATAGCCAGATGTCGGTTATATAGAGCTGACCGCTATTACAGGTATGACTGTGTGTGTGATGTTCGTCGCTGTAGTCGATAGTGATAGACGCGTTCGCGCAGACGCCAGCGCACGCTAGAGAATACTGCTCACACAGGCACTTGGAACGTCTCAACAACAAAAATAATGGTACATAAACACGAATTGTATTTAATACCAAAGTCTTAATGTTTCTCTACTCTATTTCGCCTATTATTGTCGATAACTTGCTGTAAATGCCGTTGAAATGTTCATCTGCAACACACAAGTACACCGCACGCACGCCCTGTGCACAATCAACAAGAATAAGAGAGCTCTCTAACTATTCTATTCTAACTCTCTTATTCTTGTTGTTTGTGTAAGGCGAAATAGAGTAGAGAAACATTAAGACTCTGGTAGTAAATACATTTCGTGTTTATTTACCTTTTATTTATTTATTGAGACGTTCAAAGTGCCTGTGGCTACTATATAGCGTAACCCTGCATGCACGCGAGCTGTGCGATGCTATCTAATCCGATCTGGATTGAACCGGTAACTCTAACCTGGATTAAATTTAGTTGTGTTAGAAACTGAGCTGAAAAGTTAGAAAGCTTAGAAGTTAGAAGCAGATGATCATCCGCGTCGTACTTGAGCTCATAATACCTCAATATCTAATATAATCAATAATAAATATCTAATACGACCCAATATCTCAGCCTAGGAGTGTCGTAGAGACAAGCGGTTGGTCTTGTTTTAGAGAGGAAAGAATGCTGCTTAATGCAATACTATGAACTTATAAACTTATTAACTAGACTTGCAGTTAACTTAGAATAATGTCGCCATAAAAGAGCACTATTTTCCCGTTTCCCCGTTGTACACTCTAGGTATTATTAGCGCTTGATATATTCTAAAATTATAGTAAACCATGGGAAAAGCTGTGGGCGTACACGTCTAAACAAAGCAACGATACATGCTCCCCGTACACATACTGTTACGTATACGCTGTATATTTCGATAAATTTCGCGAACGCGTCCCCGACCGCGAAAATAACAACACGCGAATAAATGATACCGAATAATTCATAATTCACCGACCGCGAAATTAACCACTCGCGAAATTGTCCGTTAAGTCTGAATTCGCGGAAATATCTGTACGCGAAATATATGGCGTATACAGTAGCACGTCGGTCGGCAGAGTGGTTTTTGCTCGTTTTCGGCAGATGAGGTGAAAAACAGTGAGATATGCGGCTAGAGAGCATCCGCGGCGCACCCTGTGCAACACAGGCACTTATTAATGGCAGTAAAATAAACACGAAAAGTATTTACTACCAAAGTCTCTCTACTCTCTTTCGCCTATTATTTCCGATAACTTGCTGTATATGGCGATAAAGTTATACTCTCTATACATGTTGTTTGTGCACAAGGCGGGCGTGCGGTGTACTTGTGTGTTGCAGAGGAGCTTGATTGAGACTTTGGTAGTAAATACATTTCGTGTTTATTTACCTTTTTTATTGAGACGTTCCAAGTGCCTGTGCTGTACAACCGTTATCTCAGGAGTGAATAATAATAGATGAATTATTATTCTAATCTATTATTCTAACCTATTATTATTATTTACTGGTAATAATTATTATGATAATCATACTCTCTTCAGAAATTCGCTCTAGACTGGTGCCATAATCCTCGTGACTCACGCGCCTAAATACAAACCGAAAATCATGAGTCAGTCTAAAGTAAAAACTTGTGCGAGATTAGATGCACACAAGACGGATTTCAAGGAAAGAAAATAATTCTTTTATTTATATTTTGTTCGGTGTCTAATGAAAACAAATGTTTTCCGACTCGTAATGTTTAGCTGAGTTTTTTAATTATTGATCGACGAAAAAATGGGAAATATCAATCTGTATCGATAATGTAATCAGGACATAATAATAATTAATTATTTAACAGCTCTTGGTGTTCTTTTCTAATGGATTTCTATTGTTGCCGTTAGGCTGCGGGTACAGTGTGAAATGATGGAGTTTGTTACGTTCATAACGCTGCGAGTAAGCAAGAGAAAGAGAGAGAAAGAGAGAGAGAGAGAGAGAGAGAGAGAGAGGAGAGGAGGAGGAGGAGGAGGAGGAGAGAGAGAGAGAGAGAGAGAGAGAG
>NW_014578584.1:26235-34051 GCF_000485595.1 Priapulus caudatus
AGAGAGAGAGAGAGAGAGAGAGAGAGAGAGAGAGAGAGAGAGAGAGAGAGAGCGAGAGAGAGAGAGAGAGATATATATATATCTAGGGCGTGGCAGAGAGACCAGGGTGTCAAGAGACAGGGTTGAGAAGGCAGAGAGAGAGAGAGAACTAGAGCGTGCGAGCGCGAAAGATAATGGGTATGAGGTCGAGGGAGGGCAAGAGTGTGAAAGAGAGATATAGAGAGGGGGAGAGAGAAAGGGGGAAGGGAGGTAGAGAAAGAAAGAGAAATAGAGATAGAACAGGAGACAGAAAGAGGGGAGAAAATGAATGAGGGAGCGAGAGACAGCGAGAGAAATCGAGTGAGGGTGGGTAGAACAGGACGGAAAACGGGGGAGGGAATGGTGAAGAGAGAGGAGAGAGAGACACACACAGACAAGCACAGAGAGAGTGCGAGAGTGACAGAGCTAGAGAGTGTCCAATTGAGGGAGAGAGTGCGCTAGGGAGCGCAGAGCGAACGATAGGTCGAGGGAGAAGGTCGAGGGAGAAGGGAGAGGGAGAAGGTCGAGGGAGAAGGGAGAGGTAGAGCGACAGCGTGGCGTCCAGGGGCGGGCGGCGGTGGCGTGGCGGCCATTTCACTACTACAGGAGAACTGGGCGGTGGTATTCTACAGACGCGCTAAGACGCACTGAGTTGAGCGCAAACGTATGTTGTGAATCAGCAATGGAGATTTAAACAATCTTTACGGGTGTGTATTTGCTAGCAGTCAATATCCGTTAATTGAAATGCAAGCGCTTTGCTGTTCAGCGCAAAACGAAATGTTTAGTAGTGAAAACACAAATCGTTTACTGCATGTCAATTACAACACGGATAGTTATTTCACCGTAATGCACAGAATTTCAAATATAATCATACAAGGATGCAGGGGAAACGCCTATCTAATACAGTGTTTTAGCCGCAAGTTATGAGCGCACATCAAACACATACATATCGGTGTATGTACTGTATTCTATCTGTGAATCTCTAATCGTTGTAATAGATGCTTCACGACGTGTAGCAAGTATTTACTTTAGGGCGTTGTTCTGCCGTGTGCGGCAGCGCGTGTGATGAATGGTATGGCGCACAGAAAAACGCACGCGCAGTGTTTTGTACGTTTTCCCCTGAAATCGAGCTAATCTTGAGATGATCTGAACTGCGTCATAACTCGCGTCACGTGCCCGCTCGCTCTTTTCTCGTCAGGTTACTCCCGCTGCATTACCGCGCATGCGCCGTTTCGTAACTAGAATCATGATAAAAAACACACAAATAGCTACCAAAGTTTGCATGGCATAGTTAGATTATGTATAAAATTATGTATAGATAGATCCATCTTTCTGTGAGTTTGTGCACCCTGGCGTGCCCGCAGTGGGATTGTGTGTTGCAAAGGCGCGTTTGACCAACATAATTATATCTGAAATTATTAGACGATAGACTCTAAGAGAGTACACAAATACTTATACGCTTACTTATACATTACGAAGTTATAGTTAAATTAGTAATAGCTACAGTTTGTGTTTTATTAGTAGCCGTTAAATCTTTTTTTACGTGCGTAACACGAAACAGCGAGAATTAATGTACCCGAGCGAAAACTATAAACCTCACATACCGCACCACAAAAACTGTCACCTATATCTCTATACTTAGCGCATATAGGGACGGACGAACTAAGGGGAAGGTGTATTTACATATGTTTCGGCGTAATATATTCTATATGGAGGAGCTTGAGTTGACAGTGGCAGTGATAGCGTATCTGCGCCGTTGGTCGGGTATAGACCCCCACGCAGTGGTTAAATACACACGCCCACGATACGCACGAACGCACGCACCCCCCCCCCCCCACCACACACAAACAAACTCACCTACACACATGCACGCATACATGCGAGCGCACACACACACCACACACACGCACGCACGCACGCACACACACACACACACACACACACACACACTACCACACACACACACACACACACCACACACACACACACACACACACACACACACCTACACACACATACACACACGCGCTCACGCACACACAGTCACACACACATACATACACACAGCGCGCCGCACACACACACAACACACACAACACACACACACACACACACACACACATACACACACACACACACCTACACACTACATACACACATACACACACGCGCTCACGCACACACATACATACACACGCACGCACGCATCCACGCCACACAAATACGTGTGCGTGTGTGTATATATATAGGCACACCTTGAACGTTTGTCGAACTCTCTCTCTCTCTCTCTCTGTCTCTCTCTTCTTCTTCTCTCTTATCCCTAGATCTCCCCCTCTCTAGATTCCTCTATAGTGCCGCAGTGCCGCAGGATGAAGTCTGACATCTTATAGCGGATTTGCATCATGTGATATTGGAAGATGCAACGAAGGTTATATTTGTTTGGTAGTAACTATCTACCTAGCAAATCGGCTGCTCTATCCGGAGAGAATATCGATGTACCTGCTAAACTACTAACTATAATTGTGCGCGACAGCTGTGGCGTATTGTAGGGCTGCATAACACGTCACCTGCAAGCAAGATCTGATTTTTCTCCGTGCGAACAACAGAGATAAGATCGTTCACGTTAAAATACGTGCCACTTGGAATCTTCATTTCATCAAAATTTCAAAGACGCTGACCTCGTTTGCGTTCTCCTTTATTCTGGTTCATATTTCATGTTTTTCCCGGCGCGATCTGAATCTGCATGTATGTATGTCACGGTTGTCACCATTGCGCCGTTCATCGATGTATTTCATTCAATCCGGTTGTCGAAAAAAAATGCTTCATTTTCTTAGTTGGAGAAGACGATTCTATTGCTCAGGGCTGTTTACAATTATAGTTTTATGTGTACGGCAAACCCGCACTCGCTGTTCGGTGACATCGACAAATACTCAATTGTCTTAATTAAAATGGCCTCATATACTGACGTCGTGTAATTATATCGGTTATAATTAATAAATAAGCGGTTAATGGCTCACGCAGGCCTTCCATGCATGACGTCATAGCAGCGGCTGTCTCCCGTGGCGAGTAGACATGTTAATTTAGGTTCGGTTCGCTACGCAGCTAAGCCGCTCATAAATTTTAAATGAGACAAATATGAAAGAATTCCAGCGCTCAACCGTTTGCGGTTAGTTTCCAGGGTTCAAATTTATAGATAAACTGGGCTATTAAACTGGAAACGTGTATTAGGCTGGGAACTAACGACTCTGGAAGCAGCTAGTATGCGATATTATATATATATATATAATATAGATGGAACTCAAATATCCATTTCCTTGAAAAATGCATCAAGTTTATGCGTCACGAAAATGTGCTCATTTCTTACCTAGTATGTACTATGAGTAGAAACGAGTTATCTGTGATCTACTTCTGTTTATGTTGTTATTTAGAGGTAATAATATTTAAGAATGGTTCATATAATAGGTCATTTTACTTGATCTGGTCTATAGATGAATAGTGGCTATAATTGCTGGGAAAGTTTATTTTTTTTTTTTTTATACATAATGCTATAGGGCGTCTATGATAACGTGTGTGTTATGTCTAAATGATGTCGTGAACGCACGTACCCTCACACGCCCCAATGCGCCCACTGTTCCCTTCACGAATAGCGTGCTGGTGCATAACGTACGTGGCGTGCGGTGCGCACTTGTGCTGTCGTGATATGTTCGCTGTATGGTTAGCTGTGACACCATAGCTGGGCTGTCCGACATCAGGTCATCCAGAGCAGGAACGTGCCGGAAGTATACGGTGCAGCCGTTTGGTTCGGCGATAAATTCTAAATATTACGCAAGTGACATGGCACGGTCATGACCATTGTGTTTAAGGGAATGGGTGGAATGGACTAATGGTGGCAAAGTTTACAGGCACGCTTTGATAACCAAGCTCACGTATGTGCGCTAGTTCGCGTTCGTTCCCGTCGTCTGTGCGTACGTGCGGTTGTGGGCGTTGCGTTATATGTGTTGCGTTGTTTGTTCGCTGTACGCGAGAACGGCGTGTGAGTATACGGACCTGTGTAGATGCTAGCGCGCGTACGCGCGTACGGTTCGCGTGTACGCGTTTATGTAGGTGGCGTGTATGCCGTGTTGCAAGAGTAGATAAAAACACATGTGTTATTTACTCTTGTGCCTTGTCTGGCCCGCGCGCGTACGCATACCGGCAGATAAAGCGAGTACATCTGTACGCGAGGCATGCGCAGCTGAGACGCTAGCTATCTTCTCGTGGCCTGCACCTCCTGCCGCGCGCACTGTATAGCGCTATCAGCGGCTCTCGGTACATCGGCGCATAGTGTCGAAGTGAGAGATTTATTGCATTGAGATAAATATAGTCGAAACGAAGCACAGCCTCATGCATATCGTATCGCATTAATACCGGTTTATGAGGCGACACGTATCGAAGCACAACAGTTATGAACACAACGGGAGCGGCATAGAAAAGAAGCCTTCTCATCAATACATCAACGAGAGCGACGAATCTAAATACTTTGCCGTTCCTGACCCGGTCTACTGCTGAAAGTATAAAGTATTTAATGTTCCACGGTCAGTACAACGCGTCGAGTACATTTGGCAGGGTCTCCAACCATTCATCATTCTGCAGAATCAGTGACGATTTCATATGGCCTTAATTCCGCATTTTGCAGCGGCAAGGTTATATTTCATTCATTTCAGTTGCACAGTACAAAATTTGCTGATTTTCGCATTTTTTTTCGGCATTTTGTATCTGGCATGTCTACGGTAAATGGAACAGCCTAGTCAGACAGGCCGGCTATCTGCAGGTTCGCGTAGTTTGTTCTGCTATCAGACAAGGGTTGTAGGGTTGATGTAGGTGTTATTAGACGATGAGAATACTGGCCCACGTATGCCTCGAGATGCAGGAAACTGGCTTAAAATATTTCAAAATTGCCTTGAATTTTAACCTTAAATAAATTTTGAAAATTTTTTTCAAAACAGTTTGGCCCCAAACCCTAGCATGTGCATGCCATACGGCACGGTGGGCCTGCTGCGGCCAGCCAATGTAAATTTGACCCCATCCATTTCTGAATACGCCACTAGCTTACTGATCATCGCGGGAACATCGCATTGGAGTTACAGGGTTGGAGACCCTGACTGGGAAGATGCCTTGTTTCATGGGCATAGACGTGAATGAAAGTGAGCGTGTCACATAACCAGGAAACTGTGTGCCAGGTATTGGTATTATGACACCACAGTTGAACGAAGAGGGGCACAAGCACTTTGAACGTCTCATATAAAAATATAAAATGTTAAACACGAAATGTATTTACTACAAAGTTTAAGTGTTTCTCTACTTATTTCGCTATTATTGCCGATAACTTTGCTGTACAATGCGGTGCAAATGCTCATCTTGCAACACACTAGTACACTGAAAAAGCCCCCTGCTACACAAACAACATGAATTTGCCATTTGAAGCGCATTTAGGGGGAGTTATCGGCAATAATAGCCGAATAGCAGTAGAGAAACAAGACTTTGTGTAGTATAATAGCATTTCGTGTTTACATTTTTTTTTTAGACGTTCGATGCTGTGGGCCGAGTGAGTAGAGGAAACGAATTGACAACCTACTGTCAACAAATATCAGTAATATATCGTGTGTCCTGTTTATCGCCCTGGGTTGCAACGCCCCTGACTTTTTCTTCAAAATGTGGTTACGAATAGGCAGCTCTCTGCCAAATGTTCTGTGGCGAGGTGAAGAATGCCCTAGTTCCAGGAGAACACGCTTTCTCCTTTGCAGTCACGAGTCTTCCATTTGTCGACGTGTGTGTCCCCCATTCCGATCCTTGTCGCCTAAGTCTGGTTGGAGTGGCCTCGAACTCCACCTGCAACCAGTATATGCTGCATATGTCCCAGTGGGGGTAAGCTCTTTCAAATGATGCGATTACAATTTTGCCATAAGCTTGGCGTTGGATGACAGTAACGCGCATAGCGTTATCCAGCATGTTTTCGTCCCTGTGCATTTGTTGTCTCATTCATTACCTGAGGTGTATATGGCGTCTTTGGAAGCCTTTTCAAATTTTGTATCGGATTTCGTGGAAAAGGACCCAGTTGCATCAGAGATGAGGTATTGCAAATATTGTTATAGAACATTCAATTTTCAGATACAGAAAATCCAAAATTTCTTGCTGAACTACAGATAATCCAAGTCGCATGGTTTGGCCAGACAGTCAAAATATTGGAATTTATTAGGAATTTTCCCCAAATATAGGCAACTCTTATAAAAACTATAGGATAATATAGGAATCTATAGGAGCCTCTGGGGCAGGCCATGTAATATTTGGTGATGATGATGACGATGGACTGATGATGATGATGATGATGATGCGTGTATGTTCAACATATGCGTGCCGTGAGTACATAACAGAATCATGAAGCACGTACGCCGCACGCAACGCACGCACGGCACGCACGCACGCGCACACACTAATACGTGACAATCTCAATACTTCGTCAGTGCTCGTCCAACAATCGATCGTTGCTGTTGTCGTTGTTTTTTGACAGTGATAGGAATGTGGTTTCCCATCGCGCAGTTGCGTGCTCAGCTAAGGCAGACAGCTGGTGCTTCCTCAACTGTTATTTGGAAGATGGATGCTCCGGTGTCATTTAGGAGTCTACGTATGCTCGGAGGGCGTATCCGCGCATAATGCTGGCCATCTAGGCGTAGTTGTAGCTGAACACACAGGCTGTCTCTCTCGGTCTCTTGGGATCTATACCATTCATTGCCCTTATATATATATATATCTATCTTTTCTTTATCTATTTCTCTCTATCTTGCTCTCTCGCTCTCCCAGACGGCTTCTCTTTTCTTTTACTTATCCGTCACATATCCTTCGTCTCTCTCTCTCTCTCTCTCTCTCTCTCGCTCTCACTCTCTCTCCCCTTTCTCTATTTCTCTCTCTTCTCTCTCTTCTCTGTCTCTCCCTCCAGGCTGCTGATTGTTTGTCTGTCTATTCTCTCTCTCTCCTTTCCTTCTGTATCTCTGTCTCTCGCTTTCCCTCTCTCTCTCTCTCTCTCTCTCTCTCTCTCTCTCTCTCTCTCTACTATTTCCCTCTCTACTATCTCTGTCTCTCTCTTTCCCCCTCTCTATCTCTGTTTCTCTCTCTTCTCTCTTTCTCTCTCTCTCTCTCTCTTTCTCCTTTTCCTTCTTCTCTTTCCTCTCTGTTCCCTCTCTTTATCTCTGTCTCTCTTCTCTTTCCTTCTCTATCTCATATCTCTCTTGTTCTCTGCTCTCTATCTCTGATCTTTCTTTCCCTCTCTTTATCTCTGTCTCTCTCTTTCCCTCTTCTCTCTATCTCTAGTCTCTCTCTTCTCTCTTTCTCTCTGTTCTTTTTCTTCTTTCTTCGCTCCATTGCTGCCTCTCTCTCTCCCTCTCTCTATCTCTGTCTCTCTCTCTTTCTCCTTTCTCCTCCATGCGCCTCTTCTCATCTACTCTCTCTATCTCTGTCTCTCTCTGCTTTCTCCTTTCTTCCTCTCCATTGCGCCTCTCTCGCTCCTCTCTCCATCTCTGTCTCTCTCTTCTTTCTCTTCTTTCCTTCCATCGCGCCTCTCTCTTTCCCTCTCTCTTCACCACGTGTCTTCAGTATGCTGTTACTCATAGTCTAAACCTCGTTATCGCTTGTCAGTTGTCGGACACATCAACCCAGCCATAACGCTGGCATGGCATATATGCAGGACGCCATGGCACAGGTTTGCTTCTACTGGACGGGCAGTACCTGCGTGCGATCAAGGCGCCGCCGTTGATTACGGTCTCGC
>NW_014578584.1:34076-34687 GCF_000485595.1 Priapulus caudatus
ATAGGATGTAGAGGGGTTCACGCGTGGTTCCTCACGTCTCTGTAGATAGTCGGCACGGCCATCCTTGCCATCCTCGTGCTGGCGATCACGGACGAACGAAACATGAGCGTTCCTAAGGGCCTCATCCCCGTGTCTGTCGGAGCGACTGTGGGAGCGATCGGCATGGCGTACGGATACAACTGCGGCTACGCCGTCAACCCAGCGCGCGATCTCGGCCCGCGCATACTCACCGCCATGGCAGGATGGGGCGTCGAAGTGTTCAGGTAGCTATCATGGCATAGCTATTAATTGTATATTATCAGGGGTTAATAATGACAAATTGTCATTACACCTTGTAATGACACTGTCATTATTAACCCCTGATATTATGGGATAGATATTGATCAGGTGCGTCTAATATGGGATAGCTATTAATTGTATATTATGGGATAGATATTGATCAGGTGCGTCTAATATGGCATAGCTATTAATTGTATATTATGGGATAGATATTGATCAGGTGCGTCTAATATGGGATAGCTATTAATTGTATATTATGGGATAGATATTAATCAGGTGCATCTAATATGGCATAGCTATTAATTGTGTATTATGGGATAGATATTAATCAG
>NW_014578584.1:34697-37587 GCF_000485595.1 Priapulus caudatus
TAGTATATATATATATATATATATATATATATATATAGATGGAACTCAAATATCCATTTCCTTGAAAAATGCATCAAGTTTATGCGTCACGAAAATGTGCTCATTTCCTTACCTAGTATGTATTATGAGTAGAAACGAGTTATCTGTGATCTACTTCTGTTTATGTTGTTATTTAGAGGTAATAATATTTAATAATGGTTCATATAATAGGTCATTATACCTGATCTGGTCTATAGATGAATAGTGGCTATAATTGTGCATAATTATACATAATGCCGTCATTAGCATAACACACACGTACATGACGCCCATTATGTAGTACATGGCACATGTACATGACGCCCATTCTGTAGTAACGCTGTGAACGCACGTACCCTACTACGCCCCCAGCGCCCACTGTTCCCTTCACGATAGCGGTGCTTGCATACGTACGTGCGTGCGTACGCATGTGCGTGTTCGTGATATGTTCGCTGTATGGTTGCTGTGACAACCATAGCTGGCTGTCCGAACATCAGTCTCTAGAAGCAGGAAACGCTGACCGGAAGTATAACGTGCAGCCGTTTGGTTCGGCGATAAATTCAAATATTACGCAACGTGACATGGGCACGGTCATGAATTTGTAGGGATGGGTGGACATGGAGCTAATGGTGCAAGGCACGCTTTGATAACCAAGCTCACGTATGTGCGTGTTCGGTTCGTCCGTCCGTCTGTGCGTATACGTGCGTGCTTGTGTGCGTGCGTATATGTGTGCGTGTGTGTTCGCGTACGCGCGAGGGTGTGCGTATACGGCCCGGGTAGATGCGCGAGCGTACGCGCGTACGGTCGCGTGTTCGCGTTTATGTAGGTGTGCGACTGTGCGTGTATGCGTGCTTGCAAGAGTAGATAAAAACACATGTGTTATTATCTACTCTTGGTGCTTGTCTGCCCGTCCGCGTACGCATACGCAGCATAAACAGCAGTAACATCTGTACGCGAGCATGCAGTCTGACGCAGGCTATCTCTCGTGAGCCTGCACTCCTGCCCGCACTGTATTGCCTATCACGTCTCGTACACGCGCTAGTGTCGAAGTGAGAGATTTATTGCATTGAGATAAATATATACGATAACGAAAGCACAGCTCATGCATATCGTATCGCATTAATACCGGTTAGAGGGCGACACGTATCGAACACAACACGTTTTGAACACAAACGACCGTGTAGAAAAAGAAGCCTTCTCATCAACATCAACGGAACGACGAATCTAAATACTTTGCCCTTCCTGCCGGTCTATGCTGAAAGTATAAAGTATTTAATTGCTTCCACGGTCCAGTACACCGGTCCAGTACTTGGCAGGGTCTCCAACCATTCATCATTCTGCAGAATCATTACGATTTCTAGGCTTAATTTCCGCATTCTGCAGCGGCAAGGTTATATTCATCATTTCAGTTGCACAGTACAAAATTTGCACTGATTGTTCGCATTTTTTTTCAGGCATTTTGTATCTGGCATGTCTACGGTAAATGGAACAGCCTAGTCAGACAGGCGCTATCTGCAAGGTGTCGCGTAGTTTGTCTGCTAATCAGACAAGGGTTGTAGGGTTGAGATAGTGTTATTAGACATGAGAATATGGCCCACAGTATGCCTCAGATTGCAGGAAAATGGCTTAAATATTTCAAAATTGTTGAATTTTAACCCCTTCAATATTTTGAAATTTTTTTCAAACAGTTTGCCCCCAAACCCCTAGCATTGGCATGCCTACGGCACGTGGGCCTGCCTGCGGCAGCCAATGTAAATTTTGACCCCATCCATTTCTGAATACGCCACTAGTTACTGATCATCGCGGGAACATTCCGCATTTGGAGTTCACAGGGTTGGAGACCCTGACTTGGGAAGATGCCTTGCTTTCATGGGCATAGACGTGAATGAAGTGGGTGATCACTAACAGGAAACTGTGTGCCAGGAATTGGTATATGACACCACAGTTGAAGAAGAGGGTGCACAAGCACTTGGAACGTCTCAATAAAATATAAAATGTAAACACGAAATGTATTTACTACCAAAGTTATAATGTTTCTCTACTCTATTTCGCCTATTATTGCCGATAACTTGCTGTAAATGCCGTTCAAATGCTCATCTGCAACACACAAGTACACTGAACGCCCGCCCTGTACACAAACAACATGAATATTGCATTTGAACGGCATTTAGGGGGAGTTATCGGCAATAATAGGCGAAATAGAGTAGAGAAACAAGACTTTGGTAGTAAATACATTTCGTGTTTACATTTTTTTTAGACGTTCCGAGTGCCTGTGGGGAGGTGAGAGAGAAACGAATTGACACCTACTGGAACAATATCAGTAATATATCGTGTTCCTGTTATCGCCCTGGTTGCAACGCCCTGCTTTTACCCAAAATGTGGTTCGACATAGGCAGTCTCTTAGCCAAATGTTCTGTGGCAGAGGTGAAGAATGCCCTAGCTCCCAGGAGAACCGCTTTCTCCTTGCCAGTCACGAGTCTTCATTGTCAGACGTGTGTTGTCCCCCATATCCAGATCCTTGTCGCCTAATTGGTTGGAAGTGGCCTCGAACTCCACCTGCACCAGTATATGTAGCATATGTCCCAGTTGGTAGCTTTTCAAATGATGGATTACAATTTTGCCATAAGTTGGTGGTGACCAGTAACGGATAGCGTTATCCAGCTGTTTTCGTCCCTGTGCATTTGTTGTCTCATCATACTGAAGGGTGTATATGGCGTATTTGGAGCCTCTTTCAAATTTTGTATCAGGATTTCGTGGAAAAAGGACCCAGTTGCATCAGAGATGAGGTATTGCAAATATTGTTATAGAACATTTCAATTTCAGATACAGAAAATCCAAAATTTACTGCTGAACATACAGATAATCCAGTCGC
>NW_014578584.1:40663-42611 GCF_000485595.1 Priapulus caudatus
CTTGAAAAATGCATCCAGTTTATGTGTCACGAAAATGTGCTCATTTCCTTACCTAGTATGTATTATGAGTAGAAACGAGTTATCTGTGATCTACTTCTGTTTATGTTGTTATTTAGAGGTAATAATATCTAATAATGGTTCATATAATAGGTCATTATACCTGATGTGGTCTATAGATGAATAGTGGCTATAATTGTGCATAATTATACATAATGCTATAGGGCGTCATGTACGTGTGTGTTATGCTAATGACGTGTGAACGCACGTACCCTACTACGCCCCAAGCGCCCACTGTTCCCTTCACGATAGCGGTGCTTGCATACGTACGTGCGTGCGTGCGTATGTACGTGTTCGTGATATGTTCGCTGTATGGTTGCTGTGACAACCATAGCTGGCTGTCCGAACATCAGTCTCTAGAAGCAGGAAACGCTGACCGGAAGTATAACGTGCAGCCGTTTGGTTCGGCGATAAATTCAAATATTACGCAACGTGACATGGGCACGCGGTCATGAATTTGTAGGGATGGGTGGACATGGAGCTAATGGTGCAAGGCACGCTTTGATAACCAAGCTCACGTATGTGCGTGTTCGGTTCGTCCGTCCGTCTGTGCGTACGTGCGTGCTTGTGTGCGTGCGTATATGTGTGCGTGTGTGTTCGCGTACGCGCGAGGGTGTGCGTATACGGCCTGGCCGGGTAGATGCGCGCGCGTACGCGTTTATGTAGGTGTGCGTGTATGCGTGCTTGCAAGAGTAGATAAAAACACATGTGTTATTATCTACTCTTGGTGCTTGTCTGCCCGTCCGCGTACGCAGCATAAACAGCAGTAACATCTGTACGCGAGTATGCAGTCTGACGCTAGCTATCTCTCGTGGGCCTGCACTCCTGCCCGCACTGTATTGCCTATCACGTCTCGTACACGCGCTAGTGTTCAAGTGAGAGATTTATTGCATTGAGATAAATATATACGATAACGAAAGCACAGCTCATGCATATCAGGCGTATCACATTAATACCGGTTAGAGGGCGACACGTATCGAACACAACACGTTTTGAACACAAACGACCGTGTAGAAAAAGAAGCCTTCTCATCAACATCAACGGAGCGACGAATCTAAATACTTTGCCCTTCCTGCCGGTCTATGCTGAAAGTATAAAGTATTTAATTGCTTCCACGGTCCAGTACACCGGTCCAGTACTTGGCAGGGTCTCCAACCATTCCTCATTCTGCGGAATCATTACGATTTCTAGGCTTAATTTCCGCATTCTGCAGCGGCAAGGTTATATACCTCATTTCAGTTGCACTGTACAAAATTTGCACTGATTGTTCGCATTGTTCGCTTGGACACATTGTTTTTTTCAGGCATTTTGTATCTGGCATGTCTACGGTAAATGGAATAGCATAGTCAGACAGGCGCTGTCTGCAAGGTGTCGCGTAGTTTGTCTGCTAATCAGACAAGGGTTGTAGGGTTGAGATAGTGTTATTAGACATGAGAATATGGCCCACAGTATGCCTCAGATTGCAGGAAAATGGCTTAAATATTTCAAAATTTTCTGGGGGGCATGCCCTTAGAGCATGGCCTACGGCCCTTGCTACTACGGCTACGGCCCTTGCTACAGGCCTACTAGCCCTGGGGGGGGGGGCTAGCACTGGCATGCCTACGGCACGCGGGCCTGCCTGCGGCAGCCAAGGTACATTTTGACCCCATCAATTTCTGAATTTTCAGGCATTTTTTTTCAGGCATTTTGTATCTGGCATGTCTACGGTTGAGATAGTGTTATTAGACATGAGAATATGGCCCACAGTATGCCTCAGATTGCAGGAAAATGGCTTAAATATTTCAAAATTTTTGCCCCCCAGACCCTGCTAGCACTGGCATGCCTACGGCACGCGGGCCTGCCTGCGGCAGCCAAGGTACATTTCGCCCCCCTCCTGTCCATCAATTGCTGA
>NW_014578584.1:48584-52197 GCF_000485595.1 Priapulus caudatus
TTATTCAGGCGCATCTATCGTGAGATATCTGTTGTTCAAACATCTATACTAGGCAGATAAGGGTAAAATGTACCAGGGTATAATTTCATTAATCCGGTACAACTATAATGTGTTTCTCTGGCCGCGTAGTTACCGGGACTATAACTGGTTCTGGATCCCCGTCGTGGGCCCACACATCGGAGCGATAGCCGGAGCGCTCCTTTACCAGCTGTTCGTTGGCGTGCACTGGCCCGACGTTCCAATCTCCGTCGGCCACTACCCGAAGGAGAAGATGACGACAGGTGGCATCAACAACGCATTTTCGCCCCCTGAAGGTAGCGCCACTAGAATCTATATATCTACCAGAGATAATAAAACCAGATAATAAATCTTTCATTATTCGCAAAAGTAGACTAAGATTCTTTACGTGCAGTCACGGCACCAAATTGTAGTGATGAATATATCGAACGCAGACAGTAGGACGTAACAGTTGTATAAACGGTGACAATTACAGTTTTATTACAAATACGGATAAAAAAAACCAGTGTACACGTACCGATCAGAGGTTGCCGTCGTCTCTCCCGGTTTCTACCAAAACCCGGTCTTTCTAAGCCGTCAGCATCCCCGCCGCGACCTTTTTAGACTTAAACTAATTAATGACTCGGGTAGTGGATATAATGACCGGTCGCGACTAATGTCCGATGGTACCAGGTAGGAGCGCCGACTAGCGTTGACGTCGCCTGCCTAATGATGCCCGTTTGATAAACCGCATCGCATTCTTGTTGAAGTTAATGTGTTCGTACCATTCTAAAATGTATTCTGTCCACGCTGAATTATGTATGCTCTTAATTATGTAGCTAATGTACTCTGGGTCCATCGCCGGGCGGGTCTCCGAACATTTGCATTACTAGTGAGCCAAATTCCTTATGTCTCTATCTCAATGCTAAAACGCCGTACAACAATATGATCATCTGATAATCTATATCAATGATAAGATTGCTCCTGGTAAAACTGCAGTGATATCCCAGATTCTTGGGCGTATATTGTAATCACGTTTGCACCTGCTATTACGTAATACAGTTGACACGAAATCTGCTGAAACGATCAAAAAAAATTATTGTGAATCGCATTTCGCGGGAGACTC
Organism: Priapulus caudatus; assembly: GCF_000485595.1. Lineage (NCBI taxonomy): Eukaryota > Metazoa > Priapulida > Priapulimorpha > Priapulimorphida > Priapulidae > Priapulus > Priapulus caudatus. Next base: position 49,708 of record NW_014578584.1, read on the forward strand.
GCGCATCTGGACCCATTCTCCCGCCCTCCCGCATGCCCTAGACATTCTCACGCATTCATGCAAAAGAAAAAAATTATCAGCTGTTAAGTTTTACCACTTCAGTAACACTTCAGAATTAAATTTTTTATGCCTTTGAAATTTTATTTTGTCTTCTTTTCTTCGAATGCTAACAGAATATATCAAGAGCCCATTAATCCCTTATTATGTATTATATGTATTATGGATTATGTATGGGGAGTACGCAGCGTAGTGCAGAGAGTCAGCATTTGCGCCGACGTTAGGCTTTTCTTTTGCAGTGAGGAGTTGTTTACTGCAGATAGGAGAGTTATTAGTGGTGCAATAAGATTTATTATACATTATTTTTATTTTTACTGATTTGTTGGAACTGCCAGTGTTGTAGATGCGGGTTTTAGCACTGCCACGCTATTTTATCTCGGAGGTCTGCAGTATAAGGCAGGGATTTACGTAAAGGCCGGTGCTGCAGTGTTAATTCATGTCGATATTATATTTACCTACTATAGCAGCTGCCGTAACTGTAATCAAGAGGAATGCGTGAATTCTCGTTTCACGTATAAGTAATACGTGTAGAAATTACGCTGGTTATGTGAATGTACGCATTCTGACGTACCACAGTAGTGTAGTATCACAGTAACCTTCTTATGATGCATTCATATGTAACATATTCAGTCGCTAGGTGGCGCTGAGCGGCAGTGGGTGACAATGATTTTGGCTGTTTTTTTGCAGAATTCGAGCAGGAACCGCAGGTGAAGATATACACAAAGCAAGCCGATGATGATGATGAAATGACAGCAAAATTTTAGTCTCCTCAAAGATTTGCCGCTAAACGTTTGTTATACGAGTGAATAATATTCGTGATATGAGAAGCTATGTGCGAAAACATTCGATGTTATTTGGGGAGGGGGCTTTGATGGGGCTAACCCCTCTATGTTGAACATTCACAATTCATTTTTGCGTAATTGTATATAATAAAACATTTCCACTGGTATCGTTTAGCTATACATAATTATAGCTAATGCTATGTGTCATGAATTGGCTAAATATTTTAACCATTAACAGAACAAAGATGGTATTTCTTCTAAATTCAGGCAGTTTTGCCTATAGGGCTTCAGACAAGCCCTGCTAGGTAGGGGAACAAATGTTTAGCAAACTTCAATTGATTATTAAACACAGTGATATATTTACAAAGAATAGGCACGATTATAAGATCGTACATTAAAATATTAATATTATTATTAGTATACCAAATCGGAGTATAGCCATCATTATCATCATCATTTCATTCTTCTTCTTCTTCCTTTTCTTCTTCTTCCTCTTCTTCATCACTATCACCACCATTATCATCTTCTTCTCCATCACCATCCGCCATCGCCAACATCATCATCGTCATCGTCATCACCATCATCATTATTAGTAGCGTCGTCACCAGAGTCGTATGTAGAACTTACTGAATGGTTACTTTTACAGTTTTCATTTTTTCATGTTTTTTTCCCTTATTTTTCACCGTAGAGTTTCTATCTTCCGCGTGATATGCTTTTAGTACACGTTCTGTGCAAACGTCTTTTATAATTATTAGCTCGTTTCTTTTCGTTTCTAACCACTATAGCGTTGCTGTTTCACCTGCGATGTATTTTCTGGAATTAAACAAAACAATTGGCCTAAAAGCATAATAAAGTCATATTGCTGTTTATAAATCCATGTTGGGAATTCACACTGAAGTCGTCAATTGTCACACGATTATATTCACTAGCTTTGCTGCTTGAAAAGATTATTCCACATTGATATCGTTAGTGAAATAGAGACGTGGATTAATCAGGTGCGTCTAATATGGGATAGCTATTAATTGTATATTATGGGATAGATATTGATCAGGTGCGTCTAATATGGCATAGCTATTAATTGTATATTATGGGATAGATATTGTTCAGCCAGTTCGTAGTTACAGTCTGCGCAAGCTCGAACTTTGCCACGAATTCTTCCTGTGTCGCGCGAAATTCCTGATCTGCGAAATACCAGTTTTCCTGTTACCAAGTATATATACCTGTGTATAAAAGTTTAACACAGATCGGCCAACACTCATATTAAATACGCCAAAATTCCCTATAATAAGCATATGAGTTGTCCTATAAACTCCTATATTTGAGAATAAACACTCCTATATTTCCTATATTTGAATGATGAAAATGTGCTGGGAGGCATTGTACATATACTACTGAACCGAGAGCGGACGCCACATTCGAGATTTCATCGATTTTTGTCACAAATGACCCGGTGACCTGAGTCTAATATGGCATAGCTATTAATTGTATATTATGGGATAGATATTGATCAGGTGCATCTAATATGGGATAGCTAATAATCAGCTACGTATATTATGGGATAGATATTATTCAGGTGAATCTAATATGGTATAGTTGTTATTCAGGCGCATCTATTGTGAGATATCTGCTGTTCAAACATCTATACTAGGCA
>NW_014578584.1:52207-54408 GCF_000485595.1 Priapulus caudatus
GAAATATAGGAATTATAGGAGCTCTGGGAGCCATGTAATATTTGGTGATGAGGATGACGATGATGATGATGATGATGATGATGATGATGATGGTGATGTCAACATAGCGTGCGTGAGTACATACAGAATCATGAACGCACGTACGCACGCACGCACGCACGCACGCACGCACGCACGCGCACACACAATACGTGACAATCTCAACTTGTCAGGCTCGTCCCACAATCATCGTTGCTGTTGTCGTTGTTTTTTGACAGGTGATAGGATGTGGTTCCATCGCGCAGGTGGTGCTCAGCAAAGAGACAGCTGGTGGCTTCCTCACTGTTAACTTTGGATGGTGGCTCGGTGTCATGTTAGGAGTCTACGTATGCGGGGGCGTATCCGGTAAGCTGGCGCCGTCTAGCGTGTTGTAGCTGAACCACACAGGCTGTCTCTCGGTCTCTGGGTCTATACCTTCATTGCTATATATATATATATCTATCTTTTCTTTATCTATCTTCTCTCTATCTTGCTCTCTCGCTCTCCCAGCGCGTCTCTCTTTCTTTCTTTACTTATCCGTCCATATCCTTCTCTCTCTCTCTCTCCTCCTCCTCTCTCCCCCTTTCTCTATTTCTCTCTTTCTCTGTCTCTCCCTCCAGTGCGCTCTCTCGCTCGTCTGTCTGTTTGTTTGTCTGTCTATCTCTCTCTCTCTCTTTCCCTCTCTGTATCTCTGTCTCTCGCTTTCCCTCTCTCTCTCTCTCTCTCTCTCTCTCCCTTTCTTTCCCCCTCTCTATCTCTATCTCTGTCTCTCTCTTTTCCCCTCTCTATCGCTGTCTCTCTCTCTCTTTCCCTCTCTCTATCTCTGTCTCTCTCTTTCCCTCTCTATATCTCTCTCTCTTTCCCTCTCTTTATCTCTGTCTCTCTCTCTCTCTATATCTATCTCTATCTCTCTTGTTCTCTCTCTCTATCTCTGTCTCTTTCTTTCCCTCTCTTTATCTCTGTCTCTCTCTTTCCCTCTCTCTCTATCTCTGTCTCTCTCTCTTTCCCTCTCTCCATCTCTCTCTGTCTCTCTCTCTTTCTCCTTTCTTCCCTCCATTGCGCCTCTCTCTCTCCCTCTCTCCATCTCTGTCTCTCTCTCTTTCTCCTTTCTTCCCTCCATTGCGCCTCTCTCTCTCCCTCTCTCCATCTCTGTCTCTCTCTCTTTCTCCCTTCTTTCCTCCATCGCGCCTCTCTCTCTCCCTCTCTCCCTCTCTCCATCTCTGTCTCTCTCTCTCTTTTTTTCTCCCTTCTTTCTTCTTTCTTCCCTTTTCCGCGCCTCTCTCTCTCCCTCTCTTTTCACCACGGTGTCTTCAGTAATGCTGTTACTCTATAGTCTAAACCATCGTTATCGCTTGTCCAGGTGGACACATCAACCCAGCCATAACGCTGGCCATGGCAATATTGGGCAGGACGCCATGGCACAAGGTTTGCTTCTACTGGACGGGCCAGTACCTTGGTGCGATCACAGGCGCCGCCGTTGTCTACGGAGTCTACTTTGGTATTATCAACTTCTACTACTATTTGTCTTTAGATCGGAATATCTATATATGAGTTATAGATTTTTTTTTTTACACATAATAAGAGTTTGATAAGTTTTTATGAATAAGATTTAATGATATCGTGGCACGTTATTTACATAACGATAACGTATTTTTTTGCAATGTTTTCCAGATGCACTCAACGATTTCGATGGTGGTGTGCGGCAGATTGACGGAGCGCAAGGAACAGCCGGCATCTTTGGCACTTACCCAAAACCATTCCTCAGCTGGCAGTCTGGTTTTGGTGATCAGGTAATGGTCTGGTTGCGATTGAAGACGCACCCTGCTAAACGGGAATCACTCATACCGTGAAACTGCGTATATATCCCTATTCTGTTATATATATATATAATATATATATATATATACTATATATATATATATAATAATATATCAAGAGTACATAATTGGCGAGTTTATTGGGGGTCTCTGATTATGTACTCTTGATATATATATATATGATATATAGTATACTATATATATACTATAATATTATATATATATTTCATGCTCATATGTGATCGCTGTCTATCTGTCTACCCTTTTTTGCGTGCAGCGCGCGGTGCCATGCATTCATGTTGCCCCTGCAGACGTACTGGGTTTCAGCTCTGCGGTATGTATGTGGGAGTTGCTAGCTTGCTCAGT
>NW_014578584.1:56007-61824 GCF_000485595.1 Priapulus caudatus
TACTCGCCTCTCGATCCGTTCTTCTACTTCCTCACTTCCTTACTCTCCTCTCGCGGATGGTATCGCCCACGACAAGTCAAGCTGGGAAAAACTTTTGCATGTAAATGGTCGTATTTCAGCCGAACTTTTTCACCCCGCGAGGCACAAAATGTGAATTTACGCCTAACTACACGCACACGCGTGCGCGCGACCATACCCGCGCGTGTGCGCCCGTTAGTGTGTGTGTATGTGTGTTTATGTGACTGTAAAAACGCGTATTATAACCGTATAATCATATTTTGTGCGTTGTGGTGTGAAAAAGTTGAAGCTGAAAACCAGCCATTTGCCTGGCTAACTTTTCACCGTGCACTTGATGCCGTGGGCGATACTAACCGCGAGAGGGGGAGGGGAATACTGAGGGGAAGGCAGTGAGAGGGGATGGTGAAGGAAAGAGCAGATAACGGGAATGAGTGGCGGCGGGAGGGAGGAATGGAGAGGGAGATGCGCACACGTACGCGCAGTCATACGAGCTATACAAACGTACGTAGGCTACTGGCTGTAAGTGCAAGTACAAGCGTGCGTGTGCGCGTCCGTTCGTGTATGTGTGTGTATGTATTTTTATATGACTGTAAAAACGCGTATTATAGCCGTAGGGCCCTATATCCACATTTTGTGCTTTGGGGAGGGTTAAAAAGTTTTGGCTACAAAATGCATATATAGTTCATATATGAACCTAGAGATGGCGCTTTTACTACTTTTTAAAATGGCGTGACTTTTGTTATGTTTCAGTCAATCAGTGAATTTAAAACAAAGAATTAAACCAATTTCCTGCTGTTTGATACTCGGTATGAAAAGTGGAGAGACTTTAAACATTCCATAGTTACGATGTAAGCTTTCTCCATAGTCCTATGATAAAGTTAGCATTAGTAAAGGCTTGGCACTTGGAACGACTTGGCACTTGGATTAGATAACAAATCGATCTTATTATTTAAATACCAATAATCTCTGCAATACACAATTTCACCGCATTGCGTGCACGCAGGCCACTGTGCATAAAGCTATCTTTCTGCGAGTTCATGCGCAGTGTGTGCGGTAAAATTGTGTGTTGCAGAGAAGCATTTGATTTGGACTACATTTACGAGACACTGTTACTGATCTGAGAGGGTCTTAGATACAATAACGTAACCCAAACCCCATGATAGGGTTACAACGCGTCGCTATGGTTTTCTGTGGAGGAAATTCAGGGAATCCCTAAGTGAATCACTCAGGGCGGTTTGCTGGTGCGTTTTCAGAGACTAGATCGAACTTCCAAACTGGGTTTATTCTCAACACGAACCTTTCTCTGCTATCTTGGAACTTACTATGTATCACAATACTCTGTATTAAACTAATATAACCTGTTAAAAAAATTCAAAGTGACGAGCGGCGGATATTTTGAGCGCCATTTCTGTTGACCTGTGATGTACGCATTCCCAATGCGCATAGCGATCGACAAACGCAGCGCCCTCCGATTGGTCGGTGAATCCGCTCTTCAAACCGAAGTACGTCACAGGTCAACAGAAATGGCGCTCAGTATATTCGCCGCTCGTCGCTCGTCACTTCGAATTTTTGTAACAGCGTCGGTACTAGTTAGTTTAATACATAGGTATCTCGCTCGTCACTCCAGTAAACGGTCTCCCAAGATAGCGGAGAGAGAAAGGTTCGTGTGGGCAAATACAGACCCAGATTTGGAAGTTCTAGTTATTGAAAAACAGCCGGCATCACGGCCAGTACACAGGGGCGCCCGCCACTGAGTGATTCACTCAGAGGCGACGTTTCCGCTGAATGTTCCAATCCACAGGAAAACGACATAGCGAACGCGTTGTAACCCTAGTCCTGGGGCGACGTTGTGCTAATTGACTTGGCATAGTCTATAAGGAGCCAAGAGTCTAGCGTCTTCCAGGATTGGTAGTATCGAGAGGTAGCCACAAGTCCTCTTCTCGCTTAACACTGCCGTGGCCGAGAGGGTCACAAAGCCCGACAGCCGAATAGAATATGTTCGGCATGACGTGCGCCTGCCCCCATTAAACGACTAAAATTGATCATAGACTTTTTATGATTGCTTTACCCGCTTTCTCTGTACTTCCATGCCTCGACTTTATTCACTGATGGCCCCCAAGTAACGTGTTACGAGGCCGTGTCGGTATAACAGTCTACTCCGCAGTAAAGATACGGGGCTTAAGGAAAATTTCCGCGAGAAACATCCGTGGCCACACATGACAGGACGATGGAAGATCGGCAATTATGGATTAAGCGGTCTAATGAGCGACTCGGGGAGCCTAATCTACGCTACAAATCTACAATAATGGGTAGCCACATACCACTCTAACAACGTAACGCGAAAAGGATCGCCCCGATAATAACGCATACTCACCATAAATCAGATTGCGCAGCTGTTCCTGTTTTGTTTTTAACGCCAGGTTCTTCCACTGTCTAAGCAGACGACACTTTTACAAACCGGATAAACTTTCTAGATCGCTTTTACGTTCAGCGTAATTGACAAACTACTGAATGCACTGATGGAGTTTTTAACTGAACCAGCGTGAGCCACATAGCTGTAAAGCAGACATATTAGTATTATAGTATCAAACTCCATCGACAGATGGCCGCTCTCGCTCTGGCTCAAGTTCTACCACTGCCACAAGCTGATTTCCCGTAAAAGAATTTCTTCGCTTTTTTAACTATAGAGTTTTACAGCACCCCGTTACTGCGGCTATCCCTATGTAATACGGGTGATGTACTGATAAAAGCGTGCAAAGATATTAAATATCCAACCAATTATTTTATGCAGAAATTTGATAATATAGTAATATGAAATAGTGCACCACTTTACTACTTTTCAAATCATTACGCTGGTATTACTAAATTAAGTTCACGTTAGCTTTATCATGAATTATTTGGAATTGATTGCCATATTACCTAATTCTCGAGGACATTGTCTTTGATACATTTTTTTGCGTATTTCAGCCTTTTAAAACATCTAAATTTGTCACCAACAACAATGCAAATCATAGAATATTTTCTAAGTGTTTTGTTCGACGGCCGACTTCGGGGCGCGGCTGTTGGCATTGCCATTGCTTGGATTTCCGGCACGGAGACTCCGCTCCACTTAAAAAAATAGTGCTAGTATTGTGCAGCGGTATTATCCTCCAGCTGTGGGAAAGGGGCGCTGCATGCAGTTCTGTATATATACTATGATTAAACTTATCAATAAATTTCAGGGTGTCATCCCTACGCCTATCGGAAAAGCTCCCCCCTGCTTTCAATCGTTGCCGCACCGGTGGTGAGTGCGCCCCGATTTAAATTCCACCACAATAAAAGTTGCCAGCGCGGGAATCGATCGTCAAGAAGTACAATTTCTGGACCCAGGATACCCGCGCGGTTTATTTTTTACAGTACCACGTATGCACTGCAGACAATACAAACAGTCGAACCTGTCACCACACCCGAACACACTGTACACCGGACTCGGCTATATCTGTATATATGACAAGAACCCCACAATTACCGTGCTATGATGTGGATAGCCGATTTTATAGCGCCATTAATTTAGTGGTGACGGTAAAAAAACCGCCCCCCTAGTTTCCCCGCCTCCCCCTTCCCCCTCCCCTTCCCCCGTTTGAATTTCATCCTGCGGGAGAACCCTGAATTATTAAGTAAATTCATGACAGAAAATTTAAAGCTTGAAATGTTTGTTAATTTATTTGGCGCATCAATTTCCCCAATACGCCATTACTTTCGATATATGCAGTAAGACGATATAAAGTATTTGTGTACTAATAACCAGACGAGTTAAGGCGTTCAGTGTATGTACCTCCACGACATATGTTTTTCCGCGAGATTTCGACATGACGGACAATTTTGCCGGTCGTGTTGAATTATGAATCTTTCACGTGATCGCGCACTGCGGTTCGCGAAATATACACGCATTCTTTAACTTATACTGGTTATACTGTAATAATATATATCTTTATGGAAACAATTTATTTAACAAGTAACGTTAACGAACAAACACACAAAGAATAAAACAAGTACGCTGTGGTGCCGGCCATTGCACCTGTGGTTGATACAGTTTATTTATAAAATTTTTGAGTTGATACTCATCTTCCCACGACAAGATGACAATTAATTTACATTTACATAATTACAAACACATAATTACATTAGCTATTTATTGATTCCACCTTTCTTCAAATCAAACGATTATTTCCATTCATTCATACAATACAAATTTCTCAATGTAGAGAGAAAATTTAAAAAGTATTATATTATTCATTAATAATAAATTGAAATAATTTCATGTCAGCATTGTAGATCCATACTTACTAGGTCATTTGGTTTCCCATGTGAATGACGAATAATGAAGAAAATAAACTGAATAAAAAATCCATCAGTACAAATCACATTTTACTTTATAATAAAAAAAAACCTATTGCATTACCTAATCATATAGGTAAGGTCTACACTCTATTCATAATAAAAGTTCATCACATCATTGATGACAACTACCATGCCTTGAAAATTTACTGGTACAGTAAAACTCGCATAAGTGAACACATTTGGGACCAGCATTTTTGTGTCGACTTATATGCAAGTCGCCAAAATTATGACTTATGCGTGTATTTCAACGACTTGGAGAGTGTCAAGCTGATATTTCGGCAGGCTTCATATCTACATGATTAATTAATATGATATCTCGGTGGTGTCTCTGCTTTCTATTGATATATGTATGTATATATATATATTCAAAGTATTTGATGCAGACTTGGATGTCACGCTGCATTATGACATAGGAGTTCATCCGACGTCTACATTTGCTGTCTGGCAACTTGCACGCTAGCCAATCAATTTTCCTGCCTGTTGAGATTAAAAATGTGCATAGTTTCCCAGTATTATAAAGCACACGTAACAATTTTTTACAGGATGAACCCACTTATGGAATGCCAAGTGTCTGATTCAAGCGAGGAGGGAAAAATAAAATGGGCGAGGCCCGAAAAGTTTTTCTCGTAAGAATCATACACTCATTTACCATACGACGTACTGTTTTGCCCATACTTGAAATACTTATAAATTAGCATTTATTTCGCACTATATTTTGAAAACCCAAATCAAAAATTGAATTGAACAATATAGTGCACTTTGACTAGCACATTGTTACTGCATTCCAGCGAGAATTAAATAGCCAGTTGCAGCTTCATGGAACAAACAAAGGAGGCATTAGTAAAGCAGTGGCCCGTGTGAGTAAATACTATATGTTATGCACACCTTACACAGTATAGTCACATGCCACTAATTACAAACTACACATTAACTACAACCAAATCATGAAAAAGTGACGAGTTACACTTTTCCTTTGCAGCTCCATGAACTCATAGGGGATCCGACCCTGCCAGAAGGAGCAGTGCTCCAAGAAGTTAAAAAAACACTAAAAAATAAAAAGGATTATAGGTATCGTAAATAATTAAGTCATTAAAAAATGCTATATGTATTCACATCAGTATAAATTAAAGTGAATGAAAGTCGCAACTAGATACATAGATATACCTACTGCGAGCTCGCATATGTTGCAAAAATTCACTACAACTTATTTGTATTGCTACGTTCACAAAATTTCTCTTTGTTTTCACCAAGGAGGAAGAGCAGCAAAAAACAGCAGCAGCAGCAGCAGCGGCAGCAGCAGCCACTGCAGCAGCAGCAGCAGCAGCAACAGCAGCAACAGCCACAGCAGCAGAGGCAGCAACAGCAACAGCCACAGCAGCAGAGGCAGCAGCGTCCGCAGCCACAGCGTCCGCAGCAGCA
>NW_014578584.1:62815-68024 GCF_000485595.1 Priapulus caudatus
GACTTTCACATGTAAACAAAACGTTATATCATGCCTTGCAATTTCATGGACCAATTATCATGCCTTGACGGACAATTTCGCGAGTGGTTAATTTCGCGGTCGGTGAATTATGAATGATTCGGTATGAATTATTCGCGTGTTGTATGTATTTATTTTGTGTAGTATGCCTTTAATCATATAACAGTAAAAACTGAAACATTTTACATTTACAGAGATGTCTACAATTAAAAGGTGCCTGTGCAGCAAATGCAGAGGTGACAAGTACCTCAGCACACGACAAAGATACAGGTACGCATTGGAACACCGTTTGTATATGAAATTAATGTACATATGACAGTAACGAATGAGCAATGACACTTCACATAACAATTATTTTCAGGCACAGAGTCCACAACGGGGCATTCACCCCACAATTTTTTGAAGAGGATGCAGCAATAGGAGGTGGTGGCGACGATGACAGACTTGACGACGGCAACATTGGCGATGACAGACTTGACGACGTCAACTTTGGAGATGACGCAAACGATGACGGAGACGATGACGGAGACGGAGTCGATGACGGAGACGATGACTACGATGGAAATTACAACAGACCCTTATACCCTGCAGCTGTAGTAACTGTTCTTCAAACAATTGCTCTGCTTGCAGTGTTTTATATAACATCCGGAAAAATCGCGAAAAAGTCAATGGAACAACTTCTCCGCATCATAAAAGCCATTCTGCCCCAACCAAATTTACTACCACACACATTCAAACAACTGAAACACATGATAAACAACATTGCTGGAAACATGACAGACATACATGCATGCATCAACGACTGTATACTATTCACGCATCAATATGAACATCTTGACACTTGCCCACAATGCACTGCTGCACGATACACACACAATGGACAGCCACGAAAAATATTTACACATTCACATCTGACAAAATTTATAAAATCACAATTCAAATACTTCAACTTTGACTCACTTATGACTTACAGACACACACACTACATTCCAGTTACAAGAATATATGACATTCATCAAACACACATGGCAAAATTTATTTAATGACCCATACAACATTATAATTAGTATTGAATTTGATGGCTTCTCCCCTTTTGAAAGAACAAAAAATTACTCTATCTGGCCAATCACTATTAAATTCTTAAACCTTCCAGCCCCAATTAGAAACAAATTTGAAAACAAGTTCCTTTACGGCATAATTCCCGGCCCAAAAAGACAACAAAACCTTTCAACGTATCTTCAACCGTTAATAGACGAGCTTGTACACGACATAGACATTACGGACGCAAATGGACACCACCACCTCGTTAACGTCAAGCTGCTCTTCACTGGAGCCGACTATGAAGGCCATTCTCTAGCGATGCAGCTGACAGGAGCAGCCAGCTACAGCAGCTGCATGAAATGCAACATTGATGGAAATTACTTTCCTGGTCTCAGGAAAGTAATTCATGCCGATAATAGGAGGTGAGTCACCATCAGTCAATGTTAAAGGTAGGACGATTTATCAACATATCGCAATACAAATCTTTTCGATACACGTATCGATGCTGTACTAAATAAAATTTTTACCATTTACTCATATAGTTTCATAAACTTTTAAATAGGTTCCTACCAGCTGAGAGTACCCTCAGACGTGCCAACAGAGGCCTTTTTCTGGCTGGCAATATTTTGACAGCCAACGCCGAACTACTGCCACCACCAGAAAACAAAACAGATGCTGGCCAAAGAATTGCAGCTGCAGAATACATGGCAGCACAACACATTGGTATTAGCCCTTTACATACTATACTCAAGCATTCATATTTTGAAAGTATTTCAATTATGAAATGTAACCACATATATCTGAAACGCATTTTTTTAATTGTGCGTTTTTGAGTAAAAATCGTGTTTATTTACCATTAATTTTATTATTGAAGTGTTCCAAGTGCCTACAGGTGGCTCAGGGCATAGAAAACATTACACAGTTTACAGAATTGAAAAATTCCACCCTATCAAAAGTTACAGGCATTTTGACTGATTTTGGGAGGGATGCTATCATTGGGGGGGGGTCCAAGCTCCATTTAGAGATGCCACTTTGATTTTAAATGCCGAGTCTTATGGTTTTGTAAGAACCTTATTAGTCCCTGAGATTGTGATGCAAGTGTGTACGTGCGTGTACCCGCGTTTACGTGCGTGTATCTGCGTGTACGTGCGTGTACCCGCGTGTACGTGCGTGTACCCGCGTGTATCTCCGTGTACCCGCGTGTACGTGCGTGTACCCGCGGCACGTGCGTGTACGTCCGCGTGTATCGTGCGTGTATCTGTGTGTGACGTGCGTGTAATCTGCGTGTACGTTCGTGTACCCGCGTGTACGTGCGTGTACCTGCGTGACGTGCGTGTACCACGCGTGTACGTGCGTGTAAACCCGCGTGCACGGTGCGTGCACGTGCGTGCCAGTGCGTGCTACGATGCGTGCACTCGCGGTACCGCAACGTGCAGGTATGTGACTGGGTGTACCGCGCTGCAACCTGCAAGTTTACGACTCAGGTCCCGACTACCGCTTGACCTGCTGCTGATTGGTCGGTACATAGAGGGCCGTGGTGGAACTTGACACAGCCATCTATCCGCGCAGCGACGCGTGCAACTGGGCCACACGTGAAGAAAATATCAAAACACTGTGAATTTTTCCACATCACAGAATCGATGCGTTTGGGCATGCGCACCAGCCTGTGTTTTGTGGACTGCCATACAGCGACACGCGTGGCCGATGTGCGGCAGCACAAACACAGCGTGCGCGGCGGGCTTTAGTCAAATAGAAATTCTAAATGGTATCTGCCTCTCTTTCGTATCTGTTTTGGAGAATTAACAGATTACAGCGGCTGTGTTCTCTGATGTGTTATATTCTTCCTATGTAGTGTACCTAATTATGACATAGTATATAATATGAATATATATATATGTATGTACATGGGCGGGCATGTACTATGTTTTGATTAAAATGGTACTTTGCTATAATTAAGGATTATGTATCTGAGCATCAGAGTCCGATTTGATTCGATGAAAACCTCTGAAACGTGACAGCATCATCAATCTGAAATGTTCCTGTTAAGTTTATTATCATGTGCATAATAAATATTTATATCACATGTTCATGTTGTTTACTCAAGTGCCGAGGAAATGTCTTTAGCAATGTTATAGGCCTAATATACGCAGAAGAAATACTGAGTGAAGATCGAGAATAAACACCAGAAAAAACACAGGGGTAATCAACGTTACGTTTAATTACATGTTCTGTCGTTAATGGTTAGTTTTTTGTTTATTTTGTTAGCGGAGGGAAGTGAACTCAATAAAATGCGTGGTTAATTTGGCCTGTGGAAGGATAAAGAAGCCCCCTAAACGCGTTTTCTGTTTTAGCGCTGAAGCTCTTCCTTTTGAAATGTTTTAAAAAACGTAGTATAATCTTAGATGTAGATGCCCCGCAGTTGCGGTATGGATCTCACTGTGTTATTACTCGCACTGTGGCTATTAATATAGTTAGGGGGTTGTCAAACTATAGGCAGTTTTATTGATTAAAAGATAATTATAAATGTCGCGTTTCGGCGTACAATGCTCGCAAATATAATCCTTCCTAGCTGCGGTTAGTTCATCAGCTACCTCTCAAAGGCATATCCAAGTAATGTGGGTTTCTTTACGAATTTATTTGGCCATATATCTATCCGTTTGCGGACGAAAGCAAACCGAGAGGGCGAGTACGCACATATTTTACTGTGTGAATCCATGTTTGAAGGATATTGCTTTGATTGCATTAGCATCGAACGACTGTAATATATTATAATTGTTAGTATATACAATAATAAAATAGCGCCGGTTCCTTATCATCATAAATAAAATGGTGGCACGAGAAAGAACTGTACAAGTATTTCTCTTCGAGTTATAAATGAAACATGTCCGCATTCAAATCTAATGTCTCGGCAAAGACCTTCTTTGCTGGACATTTTTGGCTGTAAACGTAAAACGTAACACACACATCAGATCTGAACTTGTCAGAACTTGTAAGTTTAGGCGGTGGGCGTAACTATTTGTGAATAGCTACCGGGGTTGTCCGTGTCGATTCTTTAAGGTAACTTCGTAAAATTTTCCGTAAACATCTTGTTGAGTAAAATGTAACACATAGATTTGTTCTGACATCTAACAATGGTGAGTTGGGGCTGAGCGTATCGTGCTGGGCCTGGTACTTCAAATCCCGGTTCAATATCTGTCAATGACTCACGGTAAATATGTTTCGAGATGTGCTAGGCGAAATATAAATACAACTTGACGCATGTGACCATGACATTAATCGAGGATGTAAACATTTTGAAAATGGCTCAAGACAATGGCCTTGATCAAGGCTATGGCCTTGGCCTAGTTATGTAGACTTATTAAAATTGTAAAAAGTAATGCCTTGAGTTACAATGGCCATGGCCTTGAGCTCAAGGCCCGATGGCCTTGAATCAAAAGGCCATAATTTAAACAATTTTAAAGTCTACATAACTAGGCCCAGGCCATAGCCCTGAGTCTCAAGGTCAGGTGCACGCAGCAACAACAACAACTCTACTGAACTGAAACTTGACTCTACTATAACTGCTCTAACTGTCAACTGAACTGTAGCTCCACTCTACTCTGCTCTATCTGAAACTGACTCTACTGAACTGTACTCCTAACTTCTCTACTGCTATATCTGCTCTAGTTTATTTCTAGCTCCACAGCGGAGATTCCACACTAGCAACCAAGTGACTCAGCTGCACTGTAGTAGTATCCTAGCCACTTTACTCTTTACTGAGATATGTAGAGCTGTTCTTTACGAAATTATTGTGGACATCTCTAATATAATTGCCATCATATAAAAGTACTCGAAATATTTAGTTAGAGTATATTTAATAAAAAGTATTTCAATCGTGAAGCATGCGCTAAATCACAACGTGAAGTTTGATGATGCAGGAACTTGTTCAAAGAACCCATTAAAGTAAATTCTTTTAGCAAAAGGTTCGACAGTGGCCACAGGCGTACAACATCGTGGCGCGAAAGATCCACGGTGGGACCGTGTGAGATGCCATTCAGAAACATGACTTACCAGGAATGTAAGGAATATTAGAAACTAGATCAAATATACATTTATATTCAATTTGTAACGACATCATTTATAAAAGCTCGATCAATAAATTGTGTTTTGA
>NW_014578585.1:1996-7061 GCF_000485595.1 Priapulus caudatus
GTGAGTGATTGATCAAAGCCAAACGGAAAACTTTGGCAAAGTCCAATTTTGGTACTCCTAACATGCAATATGACGGCACAATCGTTGCTGATATTTCGAAACATAGGTTGGTGCGAGAGACGATAAATTCCCGACCAAAATTTGTCCTAATGGCATCCACCAGCCGACGGTCCGTCAAAGAAAACGGCAGACAAAAGGTTAGAGGTAAACCGCTGTTGAAAACCACCCACCAAACATGGGCTGTTGTAAGCTGTCGAACGATTGACCCGATTGTAAAGAACTATAGACAATAGGCAATACCTTAGAAGAAAATCCCGATGAACAGGAATAAGGTTAAGGAAAGAAATGCCGTCAATCATGGTGCTGTGATGTGAATGCTGCATAACAGGCGCAGCATACACCATCATCCATAGATAGTCATGCCGGTATCATATAATATATGAGTCACAAAATCTTCTGCCTGGTTCGTCTCACTATCACGACCCCGAAGCTGCGTGCACAGATCATCGTAATCGACAAGCATGCAACAACATCCAACATAAGAGTTATCGAAGGAAAATCATGTGTGCACGCTGTGCGTAATAGGCGCGTGTAATCTTTACGAATGTAATTCAGAAGCGGATTACACGGTACCTTACTTGCATAGAGCTTTTATTGCTCTAAGTAACGATTAAAACTAGGCGTAAATATGCAATAAAGCTAGCACGGATATCATACAAAAGTGACCCAAATGTATATCGTAATGCGAGCTTGGTAAAAATTATCGGTAGTACTCTTTCTATACTACTACAATAATCATTGAGACTGTATGTTACTATTACTTGCCAGAGACTTTCGGATTAAAAACGAATAGCAGGCGTTCGTATACGCTTAGCTCATAATACTTGTTATCATAACATATAGAATATTTACTGCGGTAAAGACGCAATCTAGAATTTTATGAAATGACTTTCAATAGACTGATGTCTTGTTGCAAGAACTAGAAGAGATGCGATCTTCAGCATGTTCGGAGAGTAGTGTCGATTCAACAATTTCACCTTTACTTAACACAAAACTAATACAAAACTTACGCGGGTACGTACTTGTGTAAGCCGTCTCCCTGCCTATGATCATCTAACTTTTCCTTTGGGTACTAGAAGTAGTGACCTGTCCCTCGAATATTACTATCGACATATTGTTATTTCACAGAAATTTTCTAGAGTAATTTATAGTTCGTCACCATTTAAAGTCAATTTACATGGTGGAAGATGAGCATCGGAATGATGGATGGCATGATGGATGGATGGATGGATGATGGATCGATGGATGAATGAGAAGGATGGAAGGATGGATGGAATGGATGGAGGAGGATGGATAGATGTAATGATGGATGAGGAATGGAGGATGGATGATGATGGATGGAGCATCCATGCGATGGATAGATTGAATATGGATGGTGGATGGATGGTGGATGGATGGATGGAGGATGGATGGATGGAGGATGAATGATGATCGGAGTGATGCGATGGATGCGAATGGCAATGATGGATGATGGATGGATGATGGTGGACTGAGTGGAGGATGGACTGGATGGATGGATGGATGGATGGAGGATGGATGGATGGAATGGATGAAAGGATGAATGGATGGATGATGGATGATGGATGATGGATGAATTGATGAGAGAGGGATGGATGATGGATG
Organism: Priapulus caudatus; assembly: GCF_000485595.1. Lineage (NCBI taxonomy): Eukaryota > Metazoa > Priapulida > Priapulimorpha > Priapulimorphida > Priapulidae > Priapulus > Priapulus caudatus. The sequence goes on from NW_014578585.1 coordinate 3,680, forward strand.
GATGGAGTGGAGATGATGATGTGTGATGAGGGATGATGGATGGATGGATGGAGAGTGGATGATGATGGTATGGATGGATGGATGGATCGGAGGATGATGGATGATTGGATGGATTAGCATGATGATGGATGATGGATGATGATGGATGGATGGAAATGGAACTGGATGGATGGATGGATGGATTGAGATGGATGGATGGATGGATGAGTGATGGATGGAGTGGATGGATGGATGAAGTGGATGGATGGATGATGGATGGATGATGATGATGATGATGGATGGATGTATGAATAAATTTGGGGGTTGCGTTGGTTTTAGTGGGCATTCAGGACGATGAGTTAGATGATGAATGAAATGAATGAAATGAATGAATGAATGAATGGAGTGCATGGATGATGACGTGGATGATGGATGGAATGGATGGATGATGGATGGATGGATGTCAAAGATGGAGATGATGGATGGATGGATGGATGATGTGATGGATGATGTATGACGGACGAGCGACGACGGGCGAAATGGATGGATGGATGGATGGATGGATGGATGGATGGATGGATGGATGGATGGATGGATGGATAGATAGATGATTGGATGGATGGATGCATGGTTGGTTGGACGAATGGATGGTTAGATGGATTGATGTAAAATTTTGCAAAAAAACCCTGTAAAATCACGTCTACAATATAACGGTGTAAAATATTTCAGATGCATTATTCCGTCACACGCGATACAAAATCACATTGAATCGACGTTGGTTTCATCGTACAATGGAAAACTCGTGTCTTCGGGTGGTTGGTAATCGGGGTGACCGTAACGTTTAGCATGTCTCTCCCCCGGTCCACGATGTCTGCGTGGCCTCGATATTTCGTTGTCATCAGCATCCCTGTTATCCTTATAATCGGTAAATCGTCTCCGCAGCGCCTGCGCTGTATCTCTGGACACGGTCAGCTTTCGCGTGATCCTTATCGTACCGCGGGTTTCGCCAAGCTGCAGACTTGCCTCTCCCGGTTGATTTGCTCCTGGAATGTGTGCCATTCTCTTCTTGAAGGCATCCTCGTACTTGATGGTCTTCTGCCGCCGGTGTTTGATACGCACTGACTTCTTGTTGACCATGTCCATTACGGTACCGCGAGAATCGCCGTAACGGTCTAAACGTTGGTCGTGAGGTTGCGGAAGGTTACCACCGTCTCCCTCGCTCTCGTCATCGCTATCTATACCCTGCAGGTTAGCGAGCTCTTTGGCATAGCCGACGCCATTTTTTAACAGGTCGTCATCACCTGTCGACTCTGGTACCGCCTTTCCACAACAACTGATCGTCGTGGCAGATAAGATGTGCATAAAGGTGCCCATTCTGTGGAACAACATGGCGATGAACTGCAGTACCAGCAGTACGATGTAGAACGCCATGAACATAAGTCCGATCGGGTCGAGTGACTGGCCTTCAATAAATGGCCATGGAATGTGAGTTGATGGATTGATTTGTAGAAAGAAGACGATGGTGACGAAAAGACCATTCAGTATTAAAAGCCCCAGTACGCTGTTGTTTCTCAGCTCTTTCAAGTCTTTTGCGATCTGTAAAGGTAAAGCAGAAACAAAACAATGATTCACGTTTACAAAATTAAAACGTACAATCAAGCGTGAAAAAGAAATTTATTTATGTATTTTTCCTACCAGTATTATCTACAATTATAGTCAAAATGCCGTGTTGACGCGCCATGCATATCGCTGCACGCATGTTACTAACTATAAACAAACGACTAACCTAGCCAACTGCTTGCAGTAGGCAGTAAAATTACGAATTGGCGAGAACAATGTAGCCCTAGTAGCATGTTTTACAAATGTAAAACAACAACAGTCAAGGACCGAGCTCGACAGGAATCTAGCCACATGACTGGACATAGTTACAGGATGTCCGGAGATCGTGCGGTGTACGCATTGGGCACGAAAAACCTGTAAAATAGTCGGTGTATAGAGAGCTATACTTGGCTAACTCGAATTGGCGAGCCTTTGTTCACTGGCCGCGAATTCTTAGCCAGGATCCATAAATCTTACAGTCTTTTTACATATACTCGAGGGTTTACTAAAGAGCATTCCACGCGCGCATGGCGCAGTATGAACAGTCGCCTTCGCTAGTAGTTATAGGCGAAGGAAACCCGGATAACGTCGATTTTGTAGCTAGATAGCCAACCCCAGTGGCGGTTACACTCAGCCAAGCAACGCATGTTAAACAGGATGAACAAACATATCGACTGCTGAAGAATATTGTCGTGTGCAGGTAGTTGCATAGTAAAGAACTCAGCAGGGCCGCGTTACCTGTTCCTTATATTTCTTGTCCTCTTGTAACGGATGCAAGTATTTTTCGATGAGGTCTGTCCAGAAGGCGAGCTCATCTTCAGTGAGCAAGTGAACGGTTCCGTTGTGCAGATGTTCATCCTCCAGCCAGTATGGGTAAGATGAGTCATCGCGTTGAACAATATTGTTGTCTAACGACGAAAAATAATTTGTAAATATGATTCGCCGCTCGTACATTGTTCAGATCGTCGTATTATATACGTTCCAATACAAAATACACGCCTGCTTGCAACAAATACAATCTCTGAATCTATGCTAGTTTTTATTTTTTTATGTTACGACATATGGCTCATCATACGCCTCCCTATTTTGGCGCCTGTGTAAATCGCTGTACAACTAAAACACAACGAATTTAGTTTACTGATTCATTTCCACATATATGTTTGTACATATATATATATATATATGCATGTATACATATATATATATATATGCTATTAAAGTATATTGCGATTCAGGTATAGAAGGAGTTTAGAGATAAAGAAACCGGACGGCTGTTCGGACTAGTACGAATTTTATTATCTGTGATATCGGTCGGAGGTGATTGGGAGCCATCAATACGGATAAAACGAGCATACGTAGCCAACCAGGGATCTGAGAAGGCTGCGGGCTTATCTGCATTCAAGGTCGGAGAAGCTCAGATATATCACAAGGAATGGCTATTGGTTATTTGGGGTTGGTGGGGTGCGGGGAGTTATAACAGGTATGTCCATCTTCAACTCAATGATGTGTTTCAGGATATCTCTGTGTCCGATGGGTTCACTCTAAATGATAATCGAAGAGTGGAGATGTTTAGCTATTAAAGCAGATGGGGAAATGCTCTAAAGTATGAGGAACATCTAGAAACAGTCACTAAAGAGAATAAAAGAGTAAATATAATCCTCGTGAATTTGAGACTGACGACTGTGAGACTTGACCACTTAACGCCCATAAGAGAGCTGATTGTCTCGCGTGCATAGATTTGATGAACGGGTGCAAGCAGCACAATAGCACGGCAAATCGCAGTGACAGCCCATCGTATAACAGG
>NW_014578585.1:7086-15189 GCF_000485595.1 Priapulus caudatus
GGTGGGGAAATCTCTAAAGTATGAGGAACATCCTTACTCTCTTCCCCTTTCCGTTTCTCTTTTTCTCTCTATCTCTGCCTGCCTCTTACTGGCGAGTTCTCTTCCCTTCTAAACAATATATATTAGGGTTAATATAATGTTATGCATGCTAAACAACGCTATGTTTTTGTTTCCATAAGCTGGTGTATTTCCTGGCCGTGCCGTCAACATTCATCTTCCTTACAATCTACTCTCTGTGCAACCTGCACGTGATTAGTTGGGGGACGCGAGAAACCGAAAAAGAGAAGACAAAGGAGGAAATACTTGAAGAAAAAGAACGCCAAGAGATGATCAAAAAGGCCAAAGACGACAACAGCTGGCTAGGTGCGTACCTGTAAATACGCGTCGTTTTGTAGCTGCAAGCAGAGATTAGGAATCGAACAAGAATGTTCGGACATGTTCAAAGAGCGTCCGCGTGTAATAATCGAACTATCGTGCACTAGTGAGCACATGACCATGTAACCAATGTCGTTGCGCTCGATCACACTATTCCGCACACAATTTGAGGGTTGATTTAAATTGACGTGGGTATATACCAAATCGTATTGGTACATCTAGAATATCTTCTGTGGTAAATAATATATATGCACTTCTTCACAAAAGTAATAACAATAACTGGTCATTTATAGGCTACTTAGGAATATCCGGCAAGACAAAGGAGAAAATGGACGCTATGTTTACGATGGGCTGTCACACGATTTGCCGTTGTATGTGCTGCTTGCACCCCGTTCAATCTAATGCATCGCCAGAGACAATGCAGCTTTTGGCTAAGGTGGGTCAGTCTACAGGTAGATAAATTCACGAGGTTATAATTTTTTTCTTCTTTAAGTTTTCTCTATCTTTCCATAATATATTTATGTATTTTGTTAATAATTATGCATGGCTGATGACGACTTACGAGTAATAATGAGTATAATAATAATTATTATTATATAATAAATATAAATAATAATAATAATAATAATAATAATAATAATAATGAGTTTATGATGAGGTATTGAGAACAGTTGGAGATAAGTAAATCCTCACTATATGTAATATGCAGAAAAATTCTTTCGGGTGTAATATGGCGGCTCCTCCGAAAACACCAAGCATCAACCACATGAAGACGGCACTGGGCGAGTTGGCTCCCTGTTCGGCTATTTGCACCACGGTACCGACAACGACTATCATCATCAATAGGCTGTAGATTCCGGTAAGAATTCCAGCAAGCTTGAGCTGTATCATGCCGGCAGTGGGCCATTATTATCATGCTAGTGAGTGCGTCTTCCCCAGCCTTAAATATTAGCACGCTACAATGCAGACTGCCAGTAGACATGGAATGCAAATTAAGTTGCTAGTTACAAGTATTATATACAAGAAATTTATGATTTTTTAATGATGTACACGAAAACTGCATGGGTATAAGAATATCAGTTACCACATCGAGACCGAAGGTAGGGAGTGCTTACCTGTATACTGGACTCAGCAACTAAGCAGACAATGACGAACAGCATCACAGGCACTAAATTTAGGAATACGAACCAATATATGCTGTTCGGATTGTCTTCCGTCTGAAAAGTGAGCACACATATTCTATTTCGCATACGGGATAATATAATCACAGATATGTTGTGATATCTGCAAAAATTGGCTCTTACATATTAGAGCCATTGAATTACAAATCTTTTCACAACAATAACAGCGATATATTCCCATTCCTTTTAGTTATTTATAACAGAAGTGATGATACCCATTATCAGGATAACACATTTATCATTAACATGATAATTAAATTATCGGAAATAATCAAATAGAAGCGTCAGCGTACATGAGTGGTTAGAACGTAGAGAGATTAATGGTAATATTAAAAGTAATGTCGTTCTCACAATTGCATATCCTCTGTTTCTTACCCCTGGTAGTGCAGCGTCGAGAGCACCGGATATCATTAGGAAAGCAGTTCCCGGTCCAATTATAGCGGTGCCGAACAGCACGGCCTGGTATACCATGTATAGCCACGACACTGTCGTGTTCTTCTTCACCGTGTTGCTTGCATCTTAAAGAACACGATTGCTTAAGCAACGGCGGATTCCAGCCGATGCCGCTCATGAAGTATAATATGAACGCAGCGCGATTATGTTTAAATACAGGACAATGTGGCAACGGTGACTGGACTGCTGTGCCGAATATTTCCTAATCGAGTAAGAAAATCTGGCGAAGACTTCCGACTGACACAAAATGCACGGCGCTTTAGGACGGCTTTAGCGCCATAAACACGTTAGGATGCAAGGGCATAGCCGCCACGTGATATCATAGCATTAATAGGCGATCCGCATGCAAGAGGTTTCATGACGCTCGGTTCAAGCTTTTCACACGGCACAGTCGCATTAACGTATGATGACTTCACAATTTTAACATGCATCATAAAGCAGTAATCATAGGAAATAACCTTAGCGTGTAAATGTTTACGAAACAGTCCACACACGTTTGGTATTAAAGTTGTCCTAAGTTAAAAATGTCCTAACAAAATTATTCACGGTATGGATAAGATAGGTTCACATATCCTAATTACAATGAAATAATTAGCAGCTTTGTCTTACGTGTGTGTTTTCATTTTTTACATACGCTGCAATGATGATCAAGAGACTGTACCTCCGAGTAGATCTAGAACGTTGGCCATAGTCGAGGGCGTCCATCGGCGACGCTGGTTGTAGAACTCAAAGAAACCTTCGGGTGAATACGTAAGTGCGTCGGCGGCTGCTGAGTACTCCACTCTGAATCCCTGCTGCAGTAGCAGCGTGCAGAGCCACCTGTCTTCGCCTGTGCGGAAATACGCGTTTTGATATCGTGTAGGTCGGTACGCCCAATTGCTTGCAACAATTTGCTGATTGAACGACAACGGTCACGTGAAACACAAAATCATTGAGATTGCGGCCTGCCGTTAAGGAATCATATACATCAGCATATTTAATCAATATCAATGAGGAGGTGGAGATGGCGATTGGTGTAATATAAGCAGGGCCGTAGGCTCTTGAGGCAAGGGACGGGCTGTCCATGTCCTGCTTACCAAGTAAATATCTTTGAAGAAAATAAAATAAACGTCTAATAAATGGAAATAACAATGAAATATGCGTAATAATCATGTTGCTATTCATTAAACCCTCCACGACCTGACATATTATGCAGGAGCTGCGCTTTTCACTCGTTATTACATTGCTGATCCTCGGAATTTTGCCAGTATTGTTTACAGTGTGCCAGTACATAGTATAATATGCATGTATATATATATATATATATATGCTATTTCAGGTATAAAGGATTTTAAGATAAACGGACGCTGTTCAGGACTATAGAATTGTATATCTGTGATTCGTCGACGGTATGGGGAAGGGCATCATATACGAAAACTAGCATATACCCACCAGGATTCGTGGAAGGGCTCGGCTTATCTGCATCAGTCGAAGGCTCAAATATCACAGGAATAGCTCTTGGTTTTGGTTGGGGTGGTGCGAGAGTTATAACAGGTATGTCCATCTTCACCATCATTTGTTTCATATTCGTGTCCATGGTTTCAATCTAAATGATAATCGAACATGGAGAATTTTACTATTAAAGATGGGGAAATCCCTAAAGTATGAGGAACATTGAGAGAAACACACTTAAAGAAGAAACAAATTATAACCTCGTGAATTTATCTACCTGTAGACTGACCCACCTTAGCCAAAAGCTGCATTGTCTCTGGCGATGCATTAGATTGAACGGGGTGCAAGCAGCACATACAACGGCAAATCGTGTGACAGCCCATCGTAAACATAGCGTCCATTTTCTCCTTTGTCTTGCGGGATATTCCTAAGTAGCCTATAAATGACCAGTTATTGTTATTACTTTTGTGAAGAAGTGCATATATATATTATTTACCACAGAAGATATTCTAGATGTACCAATACGATTTGGTATATACCCACGTCAATTTAAATCAACCCTCAAATTGTGTCCGGAATAGTGTGATCGAGCGCAACGACATTGGTTACATGGTCATGTGCTCACTAGTGCACGATAGTTCAATTATTACACGCGGACGCTCTTTGAACATGTCCGAACATTCTTGTTCGATTCCTAATCTCTGCTTGCAGCTACAAAACGACGCGTATTCACAGGTACGCACCTAGCCAGCTGTTGTCGTCTTTGGCCTTTTTGATCATCTCTTGGCGTTCTTTTTCTTCAAGTATTTCCTCCTTTGTCTTCTCTTTTTCGGTTTCTCGCGTCCCCCAACTAATCACATGCAGGTTGCACAGAGAGTAGATTGTAAGGAAGATGAATGTTGACGGCACGGCCAGGAAATACACCAGCTTATGGAAACAAAAACATAGCGTTGTTTAGCATGCATAACATTATATTAACCCTAATATATATTGTTTAGAAGGGAAGAGAACTCGCCAGTAAGAGGCAGGCAGAGATAGAGAGAAAAAGAGAAACGGAAAGGGGAAGAGAGTAATCTTTCCATAATATATTTATGTATTTTGTTAATAATTATGCATGGCTGATGACGACTTACGAGTAATAATGAGTATAATAATAATTATTATTATATAATAAATAAAATGTGGGTCTTTGGGGGAGAATGCGTCTAAAGTCTCTGTTCGTATCTCTCCATTTCTCTCCGTTTAGATTAGTTTACCTTCCCCACGCTCGCTCACTATGTGAGTTTGTGAAGGCCCCACGTTACTTCTACAGCTGGGGCGGGAATAACTGCAGCAGTAAATGCGGCACACAACTCAGCAAGTAATCGTCTAGTCACAACTCGATTCGTACTGAACAAGAACACGTGCTGATCGCAGTGACACTGTACAACAGGTGAGATCGGTAAGAAATGACGGAGACAGGTAACTGTACACATCTGTTACAGGATTCATGACCACATACATTTTTTTCCTATTCAGTATCTCCTCTACTACATCAATCGGACAGATAGGGCGTGATACGTACAGACACGCCATGCTGTAACAGTATTTACGACTCGTATAGGTATAGTCTCTATTCGTGACCTTACCTCTCATACTGCCCTGCCTGCCGCGGGCGTACGAAATGGCAAGCAGGTCTAGGTATAGCTCTGCTAAAGCTTGCTAGCATCTCACCAGGTGGATATAAAGACACGTTCGCAACGTGCTGTCAGATTAAACCGAACTACAAGGTTACACACACTCGGCAAACACGGACACGCTAGGTGTGTGAGCTACACACCGCCACCACGTCTCAGCCGTCAGGGGTGCGGCACTAACACAGGATAATACACCACGTACACACGCACGTACACATGTACGCACACCACGTACGCACACACACGCACACACACCACAAACACACACACGTACACACGCACGTACACATGTACGCACACCACGTACGCACACGACGAACGCACACACACCACAGAACACACACACGTACAGCACGCAACGTACTACATGTACGCCACACCAACGTACGCACCACTGACCCGAATCTCACGCACACACACCACAAACACACACACGTAATGAAAAAAACACACGCACGTATATCACATGTACGCACCAGCGCACGTACGCACAACAATCCGCACGCACACACACACACAAACACAATGCCCACCACGTACAGCAACGCACGTACACATGTACGCACTACACGTACGGCGCACACATCCCACACATCGCCCCACCACAACAACACACGTACACACGCACGTACACATGTACGCACACCCCCACGCTACGCACACACGACGTCTCAACACACCACAAAACACACCACACGCTACACACGCACAGTACCCTCCCACATTACGCACACACACGCTACGCACACACACGCACACCACACCACAAACACACACACGTACAGACACGCACGTACACATGTACACGCACACCGGCACGTACGCCACACACACGCACGACACACCACAAACACACACACGTACACACGCACGTACACATGACTCCACACACACGTACGCACACGACACGCACACACCCCGCCCAGCTCCCACACAACACACCACACGTACACACGCACGTAAGGACACATGTACGTCACACCACCGTACCACACAACGCAACACACACCACAACACACCCACACGTAGAACACGCACGTACACATGTACGCACACCACTACGGCACTACACACCACACCCAGTGCCCGACAAACACACACCGTACAGCGACGCACGTACCGCTGTACCGCATACCACGTACACACGCGCACGCCCACACACGCACGAGTCAGCCACACGTACAACCACACACACACGTAACACACAACACCACATGCACGCACGCACGCACGCACAACACCACCTACACACGTACCACGCAAGCACGCCAGCGATTGCATCTGCCGCGTGGCGACATGACTTGTGTAACAAGCGTGAGAAGCACACCTCGCTCTCGTCAGCCATTGACAAGCGACACTACAAGAGCACGCGCCAAGCGGATGGCAACACAACCGGGCCGCCGCCACCGAAATACCTGCCAGAAGAATACCAGCCATGCAATACCGGCGAACGCTTATCAGCAGATGCAGGCGTCATGTCGGATGACAAATCTTGAACGTGAAGATACGGGTGCTGGGACCCCGCGAGAGCGACGACATGCGCGCTGTACCGTACGCATCCCCACAGAAACACTGGAACACCACATAGTAATACCGCACAGGTAGAGACCAGGTAAGCCAGACCCAGCGAAGTAGGATAGAGAGACAGGTAAGACAGACGGAGGTAGAATAGAGAGACAGGTTAAGACAGACAGAGTAGGATAGACAGACGGTAAGACAGAACAGAGGTAGGATACAGAGACAGGTAATATGACAGACAGAGGTAGGATAGAGAGACAGGTAAGACAGACAGAGGTAGGATAGAGAGACAGGTAAGACAGACAGAGGTAGGATAGAGAGACAGGTAAGACAGACCACGGAGGTAGGATAGAGAGACACGTAAGACAGACAGAGTAAGGAGTAGAGAGACCAGGTAAGAACAGACAGAGGTAGGATAGAGCGAGACAGGTAAAAGAGTCAGACAGAGTAGGCATAAGAGAGACAGTAAGACAGACAGAGGTAAGACAGACAGAGGTAGGATAGACAGACAGGTAAGACAGACAGAGGTAGGATAGAGAGACAGGTAAGACAGACAGAGGTAGGATAGAGAGACAGGAAACAGACAGAAGGTAGAATAGAAAGAGACAGGTAAGACAGACCAGAGGTAGGCATAGAGAGACAGGTAAGACAGACAGAGTAGGATAGACAGACAAGGTAAAGACAGACAGAGGTAAGGATAGAGAACAGGTAAGACAGACAGAGGGAAAGAAAAATGAGGATAGAGAGACAGGTAAGAGCAGCCACAGCAGGTAGGATAGACAGACAGCGTAAGACAGACAGAGGTAGGTATAAGAGACAGGTAACAGACAGCACGCGTAGGATAGACAGACAGTAAGCACAGACAGAGTAGGATTAGAGACAGGTAAGACAAGACAGAGTAGGATATAGAGACAGGTAAGACCAGACATGAGTAGATAGCACGACAGTAGTCCCACAGACAGAGGTAGGATAGAGAAGACAGTAAGACAGACAGAGGTAGGATAGAGACAGGTAAGACAGACAGAGGTAGGATAGAGAGACAGGTAAGACAGACAGAGGTAGGATAGAGACAGGTAAGACAGACAGAGGTAGGATAGAGAGACAGGTAAGACAGACAGAGCTATGATAGAGAGACAGGTAAGACAGAGGTAGGATAGAGAGACAAGTAAGACAGCCCCGAGGGACGTACAGAGTGTAAGCGTGGTAACAGGGAATGAGCCAGCGAGGATAACGAGTGAACACCGCACATAATAGCGACGTCACTAAACTACGTGCGAGTCATTATACTACTATAATATTACTCCATAATAACGCTGCTACAGCAATCACACTCATTAGACTGATTACAGGTATACACTCCCACCTCAGCGCCTCTACTGAACATACCTCCGTTCAACGCCCCAGCAAGTCCAATCCAGACGCAACGAACCGATAAGCTCATTACTCAGTCGTCCGGCTGGCACGGCGCG
>NW_014578585.1:15214-29362 GCF_000485595.1 Priapulus caudatus
TTGCCATAAGGTAGTATGATTATGCATGACACGAAGTATTTGCTAGTCTAGTACTGAAGAAATTAGCGTTTGGATGCGCATTGTGCGGCTTTAAGGAATCATATACATCAGCATATGTAATCAATATCAATGAGGATGTGGAGATGGCGATTGGTGTAATATAAGCAGGGCCGTAGGCTCTCGGGGCAAGAGAGCGGCTGTCCATGTCCGGCTTACCAAGTAAATATCTTTGTAGAAAATAAAATAAAGGTCTAATAAATGGAAAAAACAATGAAATATGCGTAATAATCATGTTGCTATTCATTAAACCCTCCACGACCTAACATATTATGCAGGAGCTGCGCTTTTCACTCGTTATTACATTGCTGATCCTCGGAATTTTGCCAGTATTGTTTACAGTGTGCCAGTACATAGTATTTCAATTAAATAATATTTAATAAACTTGAGAAGGGCTGGGTATAGAAGTGCGTGAGTAGTAGGCCTATGGGAAACGTCGCCATCTATTTGGTCATTATCATATAATATAGTGGTATGAAAATTAATCACCTTATAGTGATTACGTGAGGGATCGGAATTTATTTTTTCAATATCATTTTCAATCAATTACTTAATCAATTCAAAACATTTTTTTAAATGGTACCATTTCTTTCTTTTTTCATGGTATTTGGCAATTACTTAACATGCATGATCACGCGTCTTTCGATATGCTTGGTTAAATTATGATATAAAGATGAAGGTAATTTTATGTCAACCTAATAGTAGAAATTCACTCTTTAAATTAAACGTAAAATTTTGACAAAATGTTATTTAATTCATATGAAAAAGGCTGCATAGAATTGCATGTCTCACGGAACACATACCGCCATCATCCATTTTTTTCTTTATATTTTAAGTGCTACGTCAGCCAGGATTACTGGGCACCTTGCAATTATTAAAGTCAGATATTAAGAATTACTTTTCACATCAATATAGGGCGGCAAAGATAATTATGCTGTCTACTTTAAGAACAAAATATTAGAATAGTATTACTTTATTTGGTGGATACTAAGTATGCACGATTACGGGTCCTTCGCTATGCTACTGTGAAATTTGATACGACCAAGCAACTTAATTATGATTGTTAAATTGCGATATTGGAATCGAGATTATTTTATGTTAAACTAATAGCAGGTGTGAACTCTCTATGTTAAACATTGGAGTAATAATTCTGATCAGAATGATTACTCCAAGGTTAAACATAAAATATCAACAGGATACTATTTAATTCATTTGATAAAGGCTTAACAGATTTGCCTTGCAGAACACATACCGCCATCTAATAGCTGATTATAATTTACCAGTGTCATGTTAGTTGGGAATAATATGTATTCACGTAAGATATCATAAATTAGTTTTTCTATCAATATACTGCGGCGAGTATATATTCTCTATTGAAAGAATTTTTTAAATAGCACTTTATTAAGGATATTCTCATGGTTTTAGGCAAAATTTTACCGATTTTTCATTTTCAACTTTATTCGATGGCTAACACTATGTGCCACCTGTGTACATGCTCATTTCTCCATATAACGGTACATGTAAACTTTTAGAGCGTTTTGATTGCCCACGTACACGTGTAGTGAGCAGCAGCTGACGTTACTGATGACGTCAGAGACATTATACAACCATAATTTTTATGATATTCACTACGCCAGTATCATTCAGCATCAACCCTCCTACAGCTGTCATCTGCCAGTAATAGTTGAAATTGCCGCGCGACCGAACATAGCCCCGTTTCCCTTGTTACACCCCTTGCATTTAGGCGCGTGTTTGTTGACACATAGCTTAGTAACGGCATGCGGTACACATCGTACGCGCGTTTTGCATGAAAGTGCGGTGGTAACCTCGTAATTTCTCATAATTTCTCAAGGTGCATGGCACATATTACCAATTTAGTGGTGTCAGTTAGTCATTGATATGTCACAGTAAGTACTAACAGTAGATGTTTCACATACGTTCGCACACAGGCGGTCGATCATTGTGAAAAATAGAAAAACGCTGATTTCTCCGTTTCGATTTCTGACATAGTAGCCGATGTATAAATGGATATTTCTCTGTGATTACAACTCGGATTAATTTAATTTTACACTCGTTTTAATGGTAACATATTGCTGTAAAGACGCGCGTCAGGGATTGTTATTAAGTGCCGTATTTTATTAGCTATGCCTCTTTATTCGCTAAAATTTTCAATTCTAACACAACTTGATTTTTAAGCAGTTTTTTTCATTTTTCTCATTAAATATGAAACTTAAAGAAAAATCCAGATGCGCTATTTTGGTACATATTGTGCTTAACCTGTGGCGAAAATTTTGCTTCCTCACTTTTTGTTGTAATTGAGAAATATCCAAAATACCATTTTTACATAGAAATTCAAAATTTGTGTGGTAACATAATTAGGTGCTGGAAATTTCATGAAATTTTTTGGCTTGAGCATAGAGATATATCTCCTCTATAAATAAAACGTGTGATTGATTTAATTCATTCGTCAATAAACGTTTAATCTTCATTAGAGCAATACCCGTGCAAAAGGTTGAGAGTATCCGAGAAGATACTGGGCATGCGCGAACAGGGGGTTATCGCACGATTATGCACCGTATGATTGGCAAAGTGAGAGATTCGGATAAAAACCCATACACACACGCACGCACGCACGCACGCACGCACGCACGCACGCACGCACGCTCGCACGCACGCATGCGCGCACACACACACACACACACACACACACACACTATATATATATATATATATATATATATTTATACTAGTCATTATTATTATTATTATTATTATTTCCAAAGTGGATCACGGCATTAGCCGGTGGCTTCTGGGTTGACCGTGTCCCAACCTGGGACATAGGGATTCAATCCAGAATTTTTTCGCAGGATGTGTGCTGTTCCCAGTAGTGCGATTTTCTGCACTTCTTGGGCGGTGTGGTGGCCAGGGAGTTCCTTAAGGTTCTTCTCAAAACCATTCTTTATAGAGCCAAGGGCTCCAACCACCACTGGTACAATTTTCGTCTTAGTATTCCACATCCTCCTAATTTCGATCTCCAGATCTTTGTACTTGGTGAGTTTGTCTCTTTCCTTCACCATGATGTTAGAGTCATCTGGTACGGCTACGTCAATCAACGATTTTACGAATAATAATAATAATAATAATTGTAATAATATAATAATATTAATAATAATAATAATAATAATAATACGATAAATCGTTATTATTATTATTATTACTATTATTATCATTATTATTTCCTCTAGGTAGGGGAGAGTGGGGCACCTTAAACATAGGGGCACCTTAAACCATTGCTCTCAACTTTTTATTTAGTAAGTTTTTCCAACAGATGTCACCACTGCGTATTCCCCTTCCTGCAAGGGACGTGTTCACCACAATCATTCAGACCTCCTCAAACGACATCAAAATTTGTACAGAAAATCGCCTTTTTCTGCACTCGGAGTAAAATTTTGTGGGTAAGTTGCAGTTTGAATTGTAGTCTATAGATGCTAGATAATTTCTATCATATAATCACATGTTGTAGTCTTAGATAGGATGTTTATGAAGAAAAAGTTTGAAATTGGCTAGGCTTCGTTTTTGCCAGCAAGGTCGTCTCATTCAACATGGCGACTTGTGGGGCACTTTGAACTACAAAACTCGGGGCAGGTTGAACATGGTTCAAGGTGCCCCACTCAATGGTTCAATGTGCCCCATCGTATTGAAACGTATCCATATGATGATAGAAACTCGCATACGCCTTACTATACTAAGTTCTTGAATATTGATACTCACCTTCTTCTGTTCTTGAATATTGATACTACTCACTTTCCATCATTCCAGACCATGGTACGAAACTATAAAACCAAAACGGGTTGCGGCAAAACCGACGGGGGCCTGATGAATAGGGCCGTAGAAGAGGTAATCAATGGCCGATCAGTTCGTCAGGTTAGTCGGGATTTGAAAGTTGACAGGATAACATTATCCCGATACGTGAAAAAACACCTGGCTGGACAGACAGAAAGAAATGAAGATTTCAAGCCCCATTTTAACACCAGGCAGGTATTTACCCAACAAGAAGAAGATGGCTTACAGGAATACATATTAACCTGTTCGCTGATGTTTCATGGTCTAGGGTACGAGGCATCAAGAAAACTTGCTTACGAGTACGCAATCAGAAAGGGAAAAAATATCCCTGAATCTTGGAGACAAAATGGCCGGAAAAGATTGGATGATCGGATTCATGAAGCGCCATACTGGTGTGTCACTGCGCGCTCCAGAAGCCACTAGTATGGCAAGAGCTCAGGGCTTTAACAGGACGTCCGTTAAAACGTTTTTTGAGCTGTGGACGAAAACTCTTGCTGAGAAGAGGTTCGGGGCAGAAGCTGTCTTCAATTTAGATAAAACCGGTATAACAACAGTACAGAACATCCCGAAAGTTCTGGCCAGTAGAGGTTCGAAGCAGGTAGGGCAGATAACTGCAGCCGAGCGCGGGACTCTTGTGACTGTATGCTGTTGCGTGAGTGCCACAGGAAAAGCCTTACCTCCAGTCATAATTTTCCCGAGGGTGCATTTCAAGGAGCACATGACCAAAGGGGCACCACAAGGAACTCTAGGTCTAGCAACACAGACCGGATGGATGAATGGTGAACTCTTTCCAAACGTCCTGCAGCACTTCATCAAACATATGGGTAGCTCACCTGTGGAACCCAGGGTACTCTTTATGGATAACCATGAATCCCATCTTGGAAATGAGGTGGTAGAGATGGCACGAGAACACGGACTGTCTATAATAACATTCCCTCCCCACACGTCACATAAGCTGCAACCCCTTGATGTCACCGTCTATGGACCACTAAAAACGCACTATAAAAGGGCCGTGAACGAGTGGAACCTGAGTAATCCTGGTAAGCGCATCACAATATATGATCTGCCGGAATGTTTCACTAGGGCATTTTTTCGCGCTCTATCGCATGAGAATATCACATCAGGTTTCCAGAAGACGGGACTTTGTCCACTAAACTCTGATGTATTTACTGATGACGAATTCTTAGCGGCTTCTGTCTTCGTAAATCGTAGTCCCGATGCTCCTGTCGATGATTCAGTACCTGGTGACGACATTGCGGAGAACGCAGATGATCAACATGAAAACGTGAATGATAACATTATCACCGAATAGCTCATCTGACCATAAAACTAGTTTTTCGGAGCTAGTAGATCTGAGACCATTGCCTAAACGAAAACCAGCTAACCAGATGAAACCTCGTTCAAGAGCGGTTGTTGGCTGCAAATTAATCACCAGTACTCCGGAAATGAAAACCCTGCTTGAAAAGATGAAACATAAGAAAACAAGAACAAAGAAGGCCCCATCAGCACGGCCAGCAATAGTCCCGGTGCAAGTCATAGCAACTCCAGATGATGATTCTGAAGAAGATGACGATAGCGTCGTACTCACTGATTCTAGTGAGGAATTTGATGAGGTGTTTGTTGACGACTTTGTTGATCAGTCAAAAGAGCCCGGCAAGGACGACTTTGTATTGATAAAGTTTATTCCTTCGAATAAGAAAAGTACAGGTCGTGATGTCTACTATGTGGGGCAAATTATTGAAATTGTAGAGGAAGATGGCGAGAGTCTTTATGATGTAGATTTCTATCGCCAATCCAGTAAAATGCCTGGTCGATTCATCAAGCCAGTCATTTATGACCGTGATAAGGTGGAACGAGGAGACATAACCATGTGCCTACCCCAACCAACCGCCATAGGTGGAACTAAAAGAGTGCAATCCATGATAAACTTTAATGTGGATATTCGTGCCTACAGCATACAGTAGATAATCGACCTTGAACTTGAGATCTGTAAATGACTTCTGTGGTTTGTAGACAGTGGACAATATAGGATAATTTCATTTTTGTGCGAGAAAATTGATAGTTATATGCAGTAATTCGGCATATATGTAATATAAGTTTTGTCTATATTCACAAATTCATCGCGTTTTTAGTTCCTGTATGTTGGTTTAACCTACCCCAAAGCGATGTTCAAGGTGCCCCACTCGTGGGGCACATTGAACCACCTTAACTTGTCATTTTGAAATCAGAAATTCATGAAGCAGAATTCCGCGTTTGTTCTTGCTGCAGTTTATATACTAGAACATGAAGTTTCACTTGAATAACTTTTAGTATACATCCTGTCTATCCCCTAGTTTTTGTTCCGGAAAAACTGAAAACCCTGTTTAAAGTGTCCCACTCTAATTGCTTAGGCTACGGCAGGGATTAGGCATACAAGACTAAATAGGTGTTAATCAAATATAAATATAAATTGGCCTTAAAAACCACAATTTAAGAATAATTTTTCCAAGATTGCTGTATGATCATGTGTGTCTGCATACCTTGATCAAACTGAATGTAGTCGCGGGCTTTCACGGCCTTGCAGGCGTATCGCCTCATGACGTTGGGTGCCATTAGGGCGCTGGCACGGAACAAACTGAAGCATCCTGGACTGCAGAGCACGCATCCGATCATGTGCTCGGTTGCTTTCAACAGCCAATGGCCTATGGCGTACTCGAACTTCTGATACCATATCATTGGGCCTGGAGATAACATGGTCTGGATGGCAACTTCGACTATCAAAACATTTGGTTTAATCAAGTATAATTAAACAATACCGAGTGCATGACCTAGATTATACGACAATTAATGACACCCACGGGCATGCATAAAAGCACGCTTCCCACACGCGTGTGTGCGTTCACACGCGAACCTCACGCCCCTCCGTTGGCCGTCGTACTCAGAAATAATTATTTTGACCGCGGCAGAAATAATTTAACCGCGGATAATTTATTTTTATATGTTATGTATTTCTATTATATATTTGTAGATTATTTATATATATATAAATATATATATATATATATATATGTGTGTGTGTGTGTGTGTGTGTGTTGTGTGTGTGTTTGTGTGTGTGTGTGTGTGTGTGTGTGTGTGTGTGTGTGTGTGTGTGTGTGTGTGTGTGTGTGTGTGTGTGTGTGTGTGTGTGTGTGTGGTGTGGTGTGTGTGTGCCTGTGTGTGTGTGTGTGCGTGTGCGTCGTGTTTGTGTGTGTGTGTGCGTGCGTGCGCGCGCGCGCGCGGGCGCGGGTGTGTGTGTGTGTGTGTGTGTGTGTGTGTGTGTGTGTGTGTGTGTGTGTGTGTGTGTGTGTGTGTGTGTGTGTGTACACACCTAGCACAACCCTAACCCTAGCCCTAACGTAAACACACACACTTTATATATGTATATGTATATGTATGTATATATATATATATATATATATATATATTATATATATATATATATTACCTGAGCCAATGGGGTGAATGCGACCACATGTGGCACCCACAGTTATGTCGCGTTTCATGAGATCCACTAGGAGGCGCACGGCAGATGGTTGAAAATCGACGTCACCGTCAAGTGCAAGAATGTAGGTGTTGTCAGCAGCTACTTGCTTCTCGATGGGTGTGCCTTTCGACTGGTCGATTAGCTTCCATCCCAATAGGTAGTACATATACATGACCTATCAAAAACACACCACACTTTATGGACGAATGAGATGTTTATCGCACACAGACGACAAAAGATGGCGCGGCGATCAGCGCTGATGCCATAGTACCGTCACAAATATGAGGGCTTTAAACCCATGAACTATTTTATCAAAAGCGTATTAAGCATACTTAATACGCTCTTGATCTCATCTATTAATGTGTTCGGAGGAGCTGTTTCCCATGTCCTTCTATGTTATCGCACATGTGTCATTATCGTACAAGATACCTGGCTCCAACGTTTTCGATGTCGTATTTTCGCGCTATCTTTCAGATGAACAACGAGTATATTCTCTCCCGGTAATTCCCACTCTAGTCGACCCCCATACGGAGTAGGAATCTTCTTATAGGTATACTTCGGAAGAGGGGCGCCTGTCACCGCCCTGCATCAAGTACCAATAATCATTATTGACACAGTACAAATCTCATTTATAACTACAATGTAACGCTTAGTCTAGACGGCTAAACTAATAAATTACGGCATACTAACAATTTCTCAAATATAAAGGTAGATTAACAAAAACATGTTGTCATTAGCTGATAAGCAAAAAATGTTAGCAATGGTAAATGAAGAAATACTCGGGTAAAATACACTTAACATGTTCATACTATATAGTTTCTTTTTTTATTATCATGAGATATATTTATTGGTACAGTTAGCAGTTTAAATGTTACGGTATAGTTACGTAAGACGAAAAGTTATTAGTTCTATGGAGTTTAAACCAGGAGGTTACTACCTTCCAAACGACAGGACATAAATGGCTTGATACTGTTACTTTTTTTTCCAGAAAACTCGTGCTAAAGGGCATGAAGCAGTCGAGCGATGAAGCAACACATTGAGAGTGTGTCTGCAGCGTACTTTACCTTGCAGCAACATCAAGGACGCTGATAAAGGTCCTTACAAAGTTGTTCACCACGTAACAGTTGAGATTTTTGTCGAACCTCATTGCATCGTCAAAAAATATGTGCGCTGTTCAAGAAACGAATTGGTAAGGCGTAAGCGAGTAATCCTGTCAACACGTACTCAGTACGCGTACGCACGCGCGCACACGCACAAATGTACACATACGACCACCCACACGCGCACATGCAACCCTTACACACGCTCACGCGCACGCACGCACGCACGCACGCACGCACGCACGCACGACGACGCACAACACACACACACACACACACACACACACACACACACACAAAGACTACAATTACATGGTATGCAGTATAGCAGGTAATGAAATGTAAACGATTCGCACACAATAAAACATAAATACTAAATATTTAAAAGTTTAGTTTTCTAATTGAATATCGAGTATATCCACAGGTTGATTCTAGTGTACTAATGATTGCTGATTCACGCAAAAATATAAAGTTATCCTAAAAAGCACACATGTATTTTACGCTCATCGCACACTATTGTGGTTACTTACCGTCGAATTCGTAATAGTCTGGATCTTCTTTATTCAGGTATTTAATAGCTAGACGACGAGCGCATTGGTCTTTGTCACATCTGTCATATACAAGAAGGGACTACAGAAATCAGCATTATCTACGTATTGTGAACAATCGGCATTACGAATGATGTGCATGTGGCACCGATGTTCCGAACTCTGCGAAACGTTACGCGTTCGTAACTAGAATCTTTACTCAAACTTCAATACAGTACGACAAAACGCGTACAATTCTTTTTTACTTGAGAAAAATGTCATGTTTAAATTGAGCAATTTTACGCGCAGCTATACCTAAATATAGACTTAAGCAGCTGAACCATTTCATTTGATGTTTCATGCCACATGGTAGCGCAGAAATAAATGTGTGTCACGCCATTGACGGTCGCCTGATCGGCAGGGGATGTCTTAATCTCGCCAATGTCCGATTCCATTGTCACTTCAGAGCAAGTTAGGTTTAAGCGTCCCAGATCCTTGTCCTACATAGTAAATAACACCGTAATCGAGCCGTATTACTGCATGACACGAATAATAATAATAAAACATTATGTATAAACATACTTGTACGCAAAAATCATGCTTATAAATCGTATACATTGATAGTGTCTAGAAACGTACTAGTTCTTGGGTTCGCCGGTCATCTGTTACTTTCTTGTCGGGTAAGCGATTCAATGGTGCAGCGGTATCCATGTTGACGATCTCATTAAATGGTTTGATGAACATTCTTTGTAAAAAAAAAACGTTAGCATCTATGAACCAATGTAGTTTAAT
The DNA here is from genome assembly GCF_000485595.1 of Priapulus caudatus. Lineage (NCBI taxonomy): Eukaryota > Metazoa > Priapulida > Priapulimorpha > Priapulimorphida > Priapulidae > Priapulus > Priapulus caudatus. Next base: position 25,036 of record NW_014578585.1, read on the forward strand.
ATAACACACACGAGGCTAAAGTAACATTGATTTTCCCTCACCGTCATGTAAAGCGTTTTATTGAAGATTTAAAATTGTGTGAAATTAGCGAACCAGACAAAATATCAATTATATGTGCAGAAACTTACTTGTTGCGTTTAGCCAACCTTTCTATTGTTGGGAAGAAGACGTGTGATGTAGTATACATTTGCGATAATAGCCACACACACCATATCCACATATGTTTAGTTACAAAGGCATTATTCTCGCTGGTCAACCATGTGCTAGTTCCGCAATTCCAGAATATGTAGTTAGGTAACAGTTTGTAGAGGAAACACTGATTGCTGTCAGCTCGCAGTTTGCATAAAGACATCAGAAGGAGAACAACAAGTGGAGTGCTCAGTGAAATCGGAAAAGCAAATCCAGCGCGCTGTATTTTCACCTTGCAGGAGAACTGAATGATCAGATACCCCATTGCAGCGAAAATAGCCTGGATGAGGAATATCCACAAGACGTCCACGGACGACGATGTCTTTATGTTGCCACTCGACACCATGATATCGTGCCTCTTAAATATCGAACCAAACTCAAACATTTTTGGCTTAGTGAGCGTGTCTACACCAAACGTGACCATCAGCGCAAACGCAATGGCGATTTTCCATATATTGACGAACGTGTAAAGCTTCAATCGCCCGACCTTGTGGTTCTTTCTCATCACTGCGAGTTTGGCAAAGATGCCGATCTTTGCCTTCTCGTTCAGAAACGTCTCCCAGTAGCCGAGCGATGTGCAGACGATCGCAGCAGCCGTGAATCCCACAAGAGTCGCATCTTTCTCAAAAAGAGCGAGCCAAACGAACACCGATGCTTGGGCACATGTGGAGAGTACGTCGACGCCAGTTTTGATATTCGCATTCATTCCGTTCTCGTTGTCGCGATTGAGTGCGCGCATGAGCGCCGGAATTAGGCATAAGCTGTTGGTGATCATGGCTCCAGTCACTGCATCAAAGGCCGGTAGAACTCTGAATACTAGAATTCCAACTCCCACGGAATGGATGGTTTCGAACAAAATTGTCTGCATAAATAGAATACGATGTCGGGGTTTACTTGGGAGAGAAAATCAAGTAAACAGATCAAAATACCACACCGCTCATGTTGAATAGCATCATGTCTAATGTAACTGTGATTTTTACGGGTCGTATTTATGTCAATAATTAATATCATCTCTGTGTTAAGGCGATGTGCATGCCCCTTACATTTACATCGTGAAATATTATGGAATATAGATAATATACTTACGAGAATAATGAGAACTGCCGGCAACTTGTTCGTCCGCTTGAAGAACAAAACTTTCATGCACGGATATAGGCTCAAGATATGAGGAACGGAGAGCACAAACCACGAACACCAGTACCAACGTGAAAAGGCCACAGTATCCGCGTAAGTTCCGTTTCCCTCGTAGATCGTCCAGTCGCTGCAGATGCTGAGATAGTCGCTACCAATGCCTCTTACCACTGGATAGAGTTGTGTCACCATCAGAAAGAAGGCCAATTTGGCGACGGTGGTGAACGATAGCACCAGCACGAATGATACGATGTAAACGATGACTTTAAGGGTCTGAGTAGCGTAGTCCCAGCATTTGTTCTCTTCGTGATCACCGTCGGCGCTGTCGTGCATGTAGAACAGATCCCAGTCGTTGACGGACGCGTTCGATGTAGCGCACGAATTATCCGCGCAGTCTGTCGAGCCACTGCGAGAACATTGCACAATATTAGTGCCGTGACGATTGAATTGCCGCGTGTCTGGGAAATGATTAATGTGTGAAAGGGATGGCAAGAATCACTGAGTAACCGCGACTAAGAGACGAAAGTGCGATATATAGCGGCCAAGCCTATTTTGTTTAATAAGATTAGTCAATATGCGAGTAAGCAATTGTTACGATAAAAACCTTTGGTCATTGTCTGATGACACGACAGGGGATGCAAAAGTCTGGGTGGGGCTGCCATGCGGCCGTGATGGTTTGTTGGAGTTCATCATGTCTTCAATAGAATTGTGCGGAAAAGCGTCGGTCGTCCTGGAAACTGCGCGATTTGTTTAGATTAGTGTTCCAACCTAAATCGCTGGAATTCGTTATGGTTTTCTCCAATGTGGTAATATAATGCAATCTATATTAATATATACAGTGGATGCACTAGTTTCTAAGGCTTCTTGAAAATAAGATTTGGATTCCCGTCAGTCACTTGAATGATGACTATCAGAATATTCTCTCTGTTAAAGAGAGGATGGGAAGTAAAGAGAAATAAATTGAAAGAGAGGAAGAGAGAGAGAGCGCGCGAGAGAGAAAGAGAGAGAGAGAGAGAGAGAAGCCGTCCTTTCCACTGTTATAGGGTAATGGCTATATGTGCATCAGGAGTAGATAATAGGGAACCCCTAGGATAATAGGGAACCCTAGGATTCCCTATTATCTACTCCTGATGTGCATATATATACAGTGAACGATCATTCGCTTGCTGTGCCAAATTACACAACATCAATCTACTAACTAACATTTTGGCCCCAAATAATAGAATAAATCGTTTCGATAAATCAACTCTTCCAGTTCTCTTAGTTCTCCACCATCTCCCTCATGATGGTTTTTGCCTTCTTGCTTTACATTTATCTCTTTATTCTACTTTAACAATACCACTATGTATAATACCAATTATTTAATCAATCCCGCCTTATTCCACGTTATCAATCCCCTCTGTATCTCAGACATATTACAATCTTCTCCTTCTCCTGTTGCTGTTGTTGCTGCTTTTGCTGTTGTTCCTCCGCCCCCTTCTTCTTCTACTTTTCCATCTCATCTTCGAGTTCCAATATGCCCTTTATAGCACTTCCATCACACGCGTGTCCTTTTTATACCTTATCTTCGCCTACTGCTTTTCATAGCACACTCTATTTTTCTACCGCGCCTATCTTCCTCTTACATATTATATCTTAATTAACTCCTTTTAGCTTGTCTATTTGTTACCAATTCTGTCATATTTGTGTTAACTCTCCTTCATTCTAAGCACACTCCAAAGCCCTATTACATCCCATCCATCTATTTCTATACACTCTCCCACAGTCGTGACATTGATAAAAATCTATTAATTTAGTTAACACCAGGTAACCCAGATACAAATAAAACCCACACTGGAGGAAGCGCTGCATATATTTTTATGGTTAGTTATATTGACACATATGAATACGATGCTAATGGAAAAGCTGGCGCGATGCTCTTTCGTTCATTTCCGTGTGTGCAGCGGAAATATGAAAGAAAATTGAAAGCGATCAAATCGTGCGACTCCGCTGAATAATCAGGGAGATATGCAGCTCCTATTCAACGTGCATAGAGTGGCCAATAGTAATCGTATTTTACGGTTATTTCAGTTATTTGGCTTTTATTTTATTTCATTTTTCCAAAACTAGTGACATTATATATAATAATTATAATATTTGACGTAGGTGTATGAAATGGCTTGGTGACGTCATATAATCATACAATTTATTCGGTCATGACGAATATTGGATACGGTACTTGAGCCAAAGCAAGAATGTGCTATGGCGTGTGCTCAGTATAATAGCCACATTTACGTTATGAGTAGGTAAATACGCCGTTGGTACGCCGAGTTCGAGGTCTACCATGTATTTAGTAAAAACAAATGGTACCGAACAATTACTCATGGTAGCCGATATACATGACCAACTCGTTGCTTGCCATGCCCACAGTACTCCCTGTCTCCTATCTGACTGTGACCGAATGTGACACTGCGTAACGTTTCTGACACTGCGTAACAAGATGCGCTTTTATGGACGATGTTTGATTTGAGAGACCTCCATGGCGCTCAGTAAATTTTCTTACTTGATATATATCGATTCTGTCGGGAGGCGCTCTCTATCTCTCTAGTCAACAAAGATAAGGCCCAGTACGATAAGCACAGATACGTATACAAATATAGATCACTAGTTCAATCGTATCATGTAATATAAATTATTTTACGACACTCAGTGGCTAATCAAGGAACTTTTGTCGAGGTATGCTGTAACAAAGTTTGGAGCATGGGTTTGTAATGAGGAGTGGCGCCAATTCAATAGGTTTTAAAGTGGGATATTAGTTTGTTTTATGAAGATAAATTTACGATATTTAGAGTAACGCATCTCTAGATAGGCTCTAAAGTGGAAGCGTCTATGTGGAATTCTTCCATTTCAAAAAAGTCATGTGAAACGTATGAAACAAGGATCAAAACACGTAGGCACACACACACACACACACACACACACACACACACACACACACACACACACACACACACACACACACACACAC
>NW_014578585.1:29372-51921 GCF_000485595.1 Priapulus caudatus
CACACACACACACACACACACACACACACACACACACACACACACACACACGCACACACACCCACACACACACCCACACACAGGCCAGAAGCTAGCCGTCCATCGGAAAAATATAACAGTGTTGCCCTTACATTTCCAAAATGAACATGGATAAGATGGATACATGGATTGAAGGTACAGAAGCCGGGTACATAGATTGACATTTGATGACTAGTTTAAACAAGGTCATTTGAGCAAAAAATTTCCTGGTTGCTATTCAGGAACTTACATTTTTATTGTTTCGGTAAACCTTTATTAGAAAAGAATTCGCGGCACGGCATTTGTGATGTTTACTAGGCGTGCCGAGTATGATTCCTGGTATCTATATCTTATTCGATTTCATAAAAATAAAATAATTGGACCAAATATCTCTGCCAATCTGTTATACTACTAGAAAACGGTACAAATGATTATATTCAATACTAATTAGATATAGCTCTCTCGCCACTTCAACTATATTCTCCACCTACTGCCTCGTGCGTGTATACAGACCAACACAACACGCGCGCGCATACATGAACACGCACACGCACATACACACGCACGCACGCACGCCCACGCACGCACACACACGCACAACATTTGGTGGTTGAATTGATTTTCTATTGATTTCCGTCGCAAAAACTGTATCCAACCAAGAACTGCGCATTTGTTACGAATCATTGTTAAGAATTGCCCGCGGTTGTTTAAATTAGTTCTTAGAACACCGAGAACAATGATGGCATAAATTTACACTCACCCGTGAAGTGATTTGCTGTTTGACCGTCACACCACCAGTCACGAGGGTTATTCTAATTTAGCTTCGACCGAGGGTCGAGTTTGAAACTAATATATTATCAACTAACATCTGTATGAAAGGAATCCTTCTGTCTCACTCGAGTACGAACCATCTAAACTGTTGTCCTGACACATAAATTTAGAGCCGTCACATATCGTGTAGGAAATTATTCATCAACTAGGTATTTGCACTTTGGTTCCAAGAGACGTCATGATATTTCCCCGCACCTCATTTGTATATGGCTACTGATGTTGACAATAAACGGAGAGATTCGATATTCTAGGCTAGATAAAGTAAGCAAATATTGTTGACACAACCTATAACGCTATCTGTTTTGTCTGATCAAATAACGCAATTACTAGCACTTGCTACTGACAATGTATAATAGTTTACCCGTATTGCCTATTTCGTCCCCGAAAAATTGTTCAATGAACTTCATAACCAATGCTAGGTATTCAATAATTTGATAATTACCGACCAAATATGTTTTTAGAAATGTCTTCATATGTGCAATACTACGTAGATAGAATCGGTTTGAACTTTGGCCTTGACGTGGTCCAGTGGCAAAACCCTCTTAGGTCCCTATTAAACCTCTCTTAAGTCGCGTAAGTCATGGTCATACTATCTAGAGTAAACGTAAACAAACGAGAAAAGTATCCCGCTACCTATATCTACCGATATCTACACAGCGGAGATAAGTAAATGGATTACATATACTGCGATAAACCGATATTCACATATATGCGTATGCACATGTTCATGGTACACACACGCCCTATCAAAATCAGAACTAGTTATAGTATTAGAACTAAGTATAGTTATATTACACAGAATGAGCTAAAAACAGGAATCCTTTACTCTATATCTGCTAGTGCGTTTTAATGAGTATGCTCTTAATTATACAGTTAATCCCATCCGTCCATGAATCATGATGTGATGCCCTCGTTATGCGCTCGTAATTAAGCTTCGTGCGTGTCGGCGGCCAAATTACCATACCTCCTCGATATGGGTGTTAAAGTGGCTGTCGAAGCATGCTTTACGTTAACCTTCAATTTTGCTGTTCAGGGGGCCCGTTGTCAGAAACATCGTAAAGTTAATGCTAATGCTAATCGTAATGTTAATGCTAAGATAACACTTACGACTAATGTTAATGTTACGAGATTAGCGTTGACAGAAACACATCGTAGCTACCACAAGCACTTGGAACGTCTCAATAAAAAAAAAGGTAAATAAACACGAAATGTACCAAAGTCTTAATGTTTCTCTACTTTATTTCGCCTATAATCACCTGTAAATGCCGGTCAAATGCTCATCTGCAACACACAAGTACACCGAACGCCCGCCCGCGCTGTGCTGCCTGCACAAACAACATGAATAAGAGAGCTCATAATTTCATGTCACAAGGCTGCTGATTGGATAAGAATCAATCACAAAATTCAAATTCATACACATTTATTGTACATCACAGTAAATTGTCAGTAATATATGTATATTATCAGGAGTTAATAATGACAAACTTGACAAACAAATAATGACAAACAAATTTGTCATTATTAACTCCTGATATTATGATGGCTAACCACATATAAATAATATTTGATGAAAAACGACACGGTCTTGAATTTATTCTGCACAACAAGACAAATTGTCACACTGTAACACGAGACGCGAGTGTCGTGGTCAGTGCAAAAGTATTTAAAACAAGAGAACAAATGCCATGCGCCATTGTTTTGCTTGTTACGAGAACGAAAAATCTTTGCAAATATCCTCTTAACATTACGAGAGCCCAGTCCCTCTCGTAACTTTAATATTAAGATGTAAATAACACATATAGACTGAGAATTACAATTATAGTGATATTATATTTTATATTAATGAGTAATATCATGTGTTTTTCTTGAAAAACTCGTCAAAAACATTAATTATCTACCGATCGTGAAGCAAAACAAAACATTTACAAATGGCGCATGGCATTTGTTCTCTTGTTTTAAATACTTTTGCACTGACCACGTTTTTGGCGTTTTTCATCAAATAATATTTATCTGTGGTTAGCCATCATAATATGCATAAATTACTGTGATACACAATAAATGTGTATGAATTTAAATTTTGTGATCGATTCTCATCCAATCAGCAGCATTGTGACATGAAATTATGAAGTTCCTGTTATCGTGAGTTTGCTCGTAGCTACGGCTCATAGGGTCTATGTCCCCCAGGGTACTGCCGGAACGTACCCTGGGTTATGGTTAGAGGTAGAGTTAGGGTTTGAGTTAGGGTTAGAGTTAGGGAGTAGGCGTAGGCGACTCCCCAGACTCGTTAGTGGAGTAGGCGAGGTACGGTCCGGCATATTAGATAGTACCAGGGTACGTTCCAGTATACCGGACCGTACCCAGGGTACGTTCCGGCAGTACCCCGGGGGACATAGACCCTCTCAGAGTAGCTACGATGTGTTTCTGTCAACGCTACTCTCGTAACATTAACATTAGTCGTAAGTGTTATCTTAGCATTAACATTAGCATTAACGTTACGATGTTTCTGACAACGGGCCCCTGGTTTAAATTACTGTTATTTTAAAATTAGTATACGCTGTATATTTCGCGGTGGTGTAATTTTCGCGAATTTCGCGAACGCGTGCCCGACCGCGAAAATAACAACACGCGAATAATTTATACCGACTAATACAGAACAATTCATAATTCACCGACCGCGAAATTAACCACTCGTTAATTGTCCGTCAAGTCTGAATTCACGAAAATATCTGTACGCGAAAAATATGGCGTATACAGTAGGTAAAAAGGGTAAGCCTACCATCTAGGTAAACTAAACTAGGTTAAAAATTTGATGTTTGTATCACCAGTTTCACATGCCTATGGTGGTTAACAATTAACCTACTCATGGTGGTAAAGATAGATAGGAGATAGACCTAGATAGACATGTCATGTCATCGAATATGGGTAGCACAGACATTTGGTCCAGCGATCTTAGTGTCATAGGCCTCCTAAAGGGGCAGCAGGGTGAGAGAAGGTCCATGTTGGTGTTTGATCTTAGCAAATAAACCACGGAGTGCATGGGCGCAACCACTGGAGGGGTCGTGGGGTCACGACCCCCCCCCGACTTTTATGTGGACCTCCCCAACTTCTGAAAGACCTTATTTTCTGGGAGGTCCAAAATAGTCCGATAAGCGTTTATTATCGTGAAACATCCATATTTCACAGGTGAAAGTTAAAATAAATAAAAACCCAGGTGGTCAAGTGCAGTGTGATAACTGTGATTCAGATTCAGATATCTAAATAGAACCCTTGTTAATATTATTTAGATTCGACCTACATAGTACATTCAATCTCACGTGCATGGAACGAGCACGATATTCACCACGCGTTCGCAAGCCAACTGTGTTATAGAAACACACACAAAATATAGGCCCATCTCCACACAAGCGGCGCGTCGCGGCGCGGCGCCGTTCACCCTTACCTTCTAATCTATGATATCTTTTGGCGCAGTCTCCACTGACACTGCACGGCGCAGGCCTGGTTTCATGGCGACGGCGAAAAGACAATTGAACCAATCAACGCGATTGTTTTTTATCACGTGTTCTGGAATCGATATTGAAGCAATTGCAAAGGATTTTGTTGCAAAGTGTGACTCAAGGAAGGTCACATTTGGTTTCTAACACTGTTCTCTGTTTTCACGTGTCAGGCATTTTTTTGCATTATTATTTTCATCATTATTATTTTCCTCTTCATCTTAATCATGCTAACTGTGTCACACAGTTAGCACAGTCTGTGTGTAGCATTACTACTAGTTTAATTTAATTAATAAAACATATTGGTATTTTATCTATACATTATCCTAGTAATGTCATTCATGACATCACAATTATGCAACACTTCCATCAACACGCTGAAATACGTGATATTGAACCAATACGTGATATTCGCTCGCCCGCAGATCACGTTTCTATTGGCTGCTTGTGACCCCCCCCCCCAACTTTCAACACGTGGTTGCGCCCTTGACGGAGTGGCTCATTAATTATGATCAACGCGGCCGACTTTATTTTGTTATAAGCGACTCTCTATGTGACTCATATGTGACTAATTTCTGATAAATCACAGTAAACCCCATATATAACATAATAAATCACACGTGGATGTTAGCATTTAAAAATAAAACAACAGTGACCGTGAATTGCATGACTATATTACCAATGAAAAATTTTGTTCCGAAATCGCTTTGCGTACGTCCACCGCGAGAATCCATCCCCAGCGTTATTGATCCTACAAGAATAATGTTTTATTTCGAGGCAACACATATGGGTTACACAATTTGGAAAATCTCGACAAACTAGAGATGTAACAATGACTGCCGCCGTGTATACAGTTAAAGATTCCGACATTACACGTTACGGCCTTGCCAACATCGTTATACAAAACATCGTTTACAAACGTCGTACCGATAGTTATACTTTCTTGGTAAAATCTTGAAATAAACGCGATTTGCGATTTTGCCTGCCTGCCACACATGCATAGGTAGGTTTTCCTCGCCAATCTTAAAATGATTTAAAAAAGTCTCTAGATTACCCTTTGCAGTCCTATGCCATAGGCGTAGTGCCAATGAATGGAGGTGTGTAGAATTAGGGGTGAATAATATTTACAGATTCTATCAATCTGACCTTAAACCCAAATGTTAATGATAGAGTTCTCTTACCTCTTAGAATGAGAACATACTCTATCCGGTATGATCTGTATATACAGAATCAGATATATCGCGCTTCTACGCTATATAACGTAATAGGAAAACGTTACTAAAAGCATATATTATTCGAAAAGTCTACTATATTCGTTTACTCTATTGTTTTCTACGTTAAAGCACTATGAACATGTGTACTTGTGGTATTTACATTATGCTAAGATACGCCCAGCTTAGTGATTCTGTGCAAAATACTATAACAGGGTGTTTGCTGTCTATGCATATCATGAACTCATCTATAACACAGAGCCTATTCGTTTTTAATACCGTTTTTTTATTAAGATATATAGAAACAGCTCTAATAACTGAATAGTTTGTTATAATTATATTACTTTATTATAATAACATAGAGTTGTTTCACTATACACTTATGCAGAATATATTTATGCAGAAATAATGTATCGCACAATAACATGTCTAATTGACATAAAACCGCGCATTTATTTTAAAATTGACTCCATCACCAACCTAAACGTCTATTTATTTTATTCCAAGGAATTTATTAAGTGCTTGGATTAAATGAATACAAATCAATATATTACATGTTTTACATGTTTATTTATAAGGATAAAAATAGATATGTTCTAGACTACTTAATCAATGTTACAACATAATAAGCTACTGTCTTGTATTTATTATTGAGATATTATCAGGAGTAAGATAATATAGACTATCTATATCTATATTATCTTACTCCTGATATTATTAATAGAGTCTAATTGTGTTCACTTTTACAGATTTATTGAGAATACACTATGTGCACTCTCCATTTATATGTTTATTACAAAACAACCCCATTAAAAGTTCCCTTTGATATATATATATATATATATATATATATATATATATATATTGTTAAGAGGAGCTGTACCTGCCATGTTTCACTGTGTATAGTTTTGTCAAGCGGTGCGCGGAAACAAGTTTTGCCAACGTGACTTAGACACCTGCAGATCGGTATATAAAAGTGCAGTTCGGCCACACGTGACACGTTTTCTTCTGGCCGGTGACAAACGGCGGAGGCGCAAGTCGCTCACTTCGCAATATCCGTGAGATGTAAGTTATTTGAACAACTTTTCGCATGCTGTTGGTGCTTAACGCCTCCGAGCTTTAGTAAAAAGTATTAAGAATACGGATATTAAGGACAGAGCGCCTCCACCGGAGATAGTCGGTCAGAGAGCCGTGCCAGCACATAATGCTAGGGGCACACGAGCGATTTTTATCGCCCGATCGCGGCGATTAAAATTGCCAGCGAATTTAATCGCCCGATCACGAAGGGGCACACGTAGCGATTTTTATCGCCCGATCACGAAGGGGCACACGTGACGTAGCGAATTTGAGAGCGTACGCGTACGCCACTCGACAGAACATTTAACATCACATGATATCAACAACACGTCCGATTGGTTTAGAAAAATCGATCGGGCGACAAAATACGCCGGTCACGGGCACACGAGCGATAATAATCGCCCGGCGTAAATAATCGCCCGAAAATATCTAACATTTTGGATACGGGCGATTCGGTCGGCCGATTAAAATCGGCGTCGACGTGAACGGGCACACGGGCGATTTCTTCGAGCGATTTCAAAATTCGCGGCGATCGGGCGATAAAAATCGCTCGTGTGCCCCTACCATAAGAGAAGTAAGATTAACATACTGGTACGTTATTATTGCGATGCATAAGGGTATTGTACGATGTTTGTGCGACGCGCGAGATTGTGAGATGTTATTTTGGAAGCGCGTAGGAATCGCGTAAGCTAGTAGTGCGGCGTGGAGAATCGCCGTACAGTATTGTCACGCGGTATACGGGTTTTGGCGTGGCGGCACTTTATGTAAAATGGGTCAGCTATTAGCTTATTGTCATTGATTTAGGTTATTAAAAGAAATCTTGTAAAATACCTATAATCGTTCGTGCATTTCTGTTGCGTTATTCGCATGGCGGTCAACGCTGTTTTTACGCACGTAACAATATATATATATATATATATATATATATATATATATATACAATTTAACAAACCGAAGTAAAACTGTACGCAACTTCATATCAAGCGGTAAACTAGTGGTTTAACAGCCATGTCAAATCATGGTTGCAACGTTCATCATCAAAATCTTTTCGCTTCTGCGTATGCTTTTTTTATTTACATATGCAGGGAGAAAGAAAATAAAATTATCATTACGAGTCTAATCAGACGCTAGACAAAGCACTAATGAGAAGAAGAAGAAGAAGAAGAAGAAGAAAAAAAAGAAAGAAGAAGAAGAAGAAGAAGAAGAAGGATAATGATCCGGATAAAGAGGAAAAAGAAGAAGTGAAAGACGAAGAAGGAAAGAAAGCAGAAGCTAATGACATTACGCCTTTTTATATCATCAAACATGCAACGCAATCGTAAATTCAGGCTTTATCTGAAATGTTACCGATAATTCATCACCATAGTTAATACCATTTAGAGGCATGTATTTTAGTCACGTTTATACAAGCTAAATCATATAGATGTAAGAATGAACTTTCAAGCTGCTAATGTTATATAGAGATACGCTTGACTCATATCCAACAAACTAATTGTGCCGGCAGTAAATGCATCTAGAGGAAAAAAGCGGGGAAACAATTGTGCCTGATAGAAAGTGCGAAACGCAAGTCGAGGACACATTATTTTCGTGTTTACTTCGAGATCTTGGTGACTTGAATAATGATCATGATTTTAGTGCCACTTATATCTATATGCTGTGTATTACGGCAAGATAGCGGCGTTATATTTTCAACTATCATTCCTCGTACCGGCGACGTACATACATGAAGTATCCACAGGAATTACCAATTCACTTCTAGGTGAAACTACTTCTTCGCCGCACATCTGAAAATCTCTTTTCAAATCGTACGCTTTTCTTTCTTCGACCAGCGCGATTAGCTGCCATAGATGGCGACGACACGTCATGGTGAACGTCGGCAACGAGGTGTAGTGGCTGGTTCTGCTGCACCGTTTCGAAACCCAATCCCTCCTCGCCAGCATGTTTCGTTAGTATGGCACTTTCATCTGTTTCGTCTACAGCAGCGAAGGCGGGATTTCGGTACGCTGTGCTCCTCTTTCTTGCCACGTCGCTACGACGTCTCGTATCGTTGGCAAAAACGCTAGTGCCGTCGTCGCCGTTATAGTCGTCATCGTCGTCGTCGTTGTCGTCGTCGTCGTCGTCGTCGTCGTTGTCGTCGTCGTCGGTCTTTTTGCGCAGTTTGAACGCGAACGCGACGCTGCTTTTGCGTCGCATCTCCGCGTAGTTTGTGTTGGGGTTGGTCTTCTCGTCGCTGAATTGTCTGATGATCTCCTTCGGTGTCTTGTCAGACGGAATTTGCCAGGTACTCACGCGTCTGTTTAACGCGACGAGAGTCTCACGTCGCATTGTCAGGCGACGGAAAATCTTATTCTCCTTGGGCCCCTATGAAGACGGGAAGAACTTAGATAAAAGAACCACTGAGGACGTAAAACACTAGAAATTCATACGATCAGTGCCATGGGAAATGCTTCAATGTCAGGAAAAAGGCAACGAAATAGAAAAATAAGATGAAGAAAAACAAGAAAAAGAAGAAGAAGAAGAAGAAGAAAAAGAAGAAAGGAACGAAAGAAAGAAAGATAAAGAAGATGAAGAAGAAGAAGAAGAAAAAGAAGAAGAAGAAGAAAAAGAAGAAGAAGAAGAAAAAGAAGAAGAAGAAGAAGAAGAAAAAGAAGAAGAAGAAGTAGAATTAGCTATCTATCGACAACGCACAGAGAATTATTTAAAAAGTACATCTGATTTTTGAAAAGCATATTTGTAAAATGTGTATTTTTACATGTACAGCAATCATTATTAACTCCCCTATTATTATTAAACTCATAGTCAATAACATTGTTTTTGAACAAGATAAAAAAAGCAAATTATCTAATTTAGAAGCAATATGAATTGAACTATTAGTTGACACTTATATTACACAAAATAAGTATTGTGTTGAATACGCAATCGTCATGTAAAACATTACAATATATTATATAAATATAAGTAACATAAATTCATTGAAAATAATTCAACAATTTAAGTTTTAACTGTACATAGTTAAGACGTTCACACCTAAACTCCCTTTTGATAGTTTACATTTTGTTAAATAAAGCGAGCACTACCTATCGTGGCACAGTCACTTATCGCCTTATAAAGTGTTTCGTGTTTCATCATTTTTCGTTTTTCATCTGCTTTTACTGAAATCTGACCGGCGAAGGAATGCATGACTCGTGGCGCCTCCCAGTGATGGATAACTTACCGTTAAGTCAAGATCGCCCGTTCCGATCATCTGTAGTCGCTTTACCAATGCTTCCTCGTAGTTAACTATCGTTTGCCGCCTTTTTTTCGAGCGGTTTGCCATATTAAAGATGTTCAGTCTTCGTCCATTCTCATCTACGGGAATCTCGTCATCTGGCCGTGATCCTAACGAGTAACGCAATATCATTTTTTGATTATCACCACTATTGAATTAGATGAAAATCCTTGATAGTACAATGTTTATAGCTTTACTAATGACGGTCACATAGTACAGAGGATACGTTAAATTACAAGATCTCTATTACGAATACGAAGGCATCTTATTATAACGTCTAACGGGAAGTATTCGTGAGCATTGGCGATTGGCGTAATATAGTAGTTGGCCCAACCTGCATTCGCGTCGTCTTCGTCCGCGCCTTGGAGATTTTGCAGCTCCATGGCAAGCCCTACACCGTACGTGTCCATCTCACTATCTGCATCAAACAGTTGTTTTGTTCGTGATTCCCAGCACAAGTCCGTAAGGGCTACGATGTGGCTCATTGTTGTCCATCTATCGCAAATAATTGGTGTGATTTGCAGTTCAACTACGATGTCAAGTTTAAACAGTAGCGGTACTACGCTCTCCGTGTAAATTGTGCTACTAAATCCGAGCAAAGCCAAGTCACGCGTGCAGACTCTCACTATGCTTTTATGTGATTCCCCATATTATTCTGTGTAGTCACAATTTTATTAAGAGATGGACCAAATATAGACTACAAGTACTTGATACTTTGAGGCGCCCATCTAAGGATTCGATATATTAATGAATCGTTAACCCATTAACGCTCTATATATCTGTTCGTTTTCAACTCATTTCCATCAAGAATGAACAGAATTAAGTCTAATTCCTATCGTTAACATGAATCGCAGCAAGTTACCTGTGTAAAAACATGGCAGATAGCTGCACCAGTAAGATTAGCACGTAGAAGACGAGGAAGAAGAACCCGATAGGTTCCAAGAAGATCTGCTCGCCACTGGAGTTCGTTCCGAACGGCCAAGGAATATAGAGTTGGTTAATCTGCAGTAAGAGCAGCAGTATGATGAGAAGACCGTTGGTGATCGAGAAGAAGAAGACGGCTTTGTTACGCAGATTCCTTAGGTCAACCTTTACTGTAGCCTGCTCCTTATCAGTCTATACGAATGAAAACAGATTCATCAACGTCGTGGTCACTGTCCTTACGTCCTTACTGCTATGTTGCTATATATATATATATATATATATATATATACTGGATATAAAAGGTCTACGCTGTGATCAGGCCAAATTATTCACAAAATCATTTATTTCCAATAAATTCGTCCTAATATTCCAATAATAACAGCGGATTGCAGTTTACTAGAGCAAGACCGTTAAATGGAAATTCACTAGATGCGTGATCGATTTAGTTTGTCGATTAGTTGGGGGCAAATAAGATGTAATTGCTTCTAATCGAAATGCGTTTCTTCTCACTGGGTTAACGGGTACAGGTAGAGATCTATGAGACCATTCCAGAATATGACTTCGTCCTCATCTAGGTTTGTGTAAACGCCATACTTCATGCAGTCATCAGTTATCCAGTCGGGATTCTGCAGGTCACTAACGATATATTTTCCTCGTCGCTCTCTGTAAGAATCACTTCAACGCATCAAAATAACATAAAGTCACCGTATTAACGGAGAGTCTCGACTCTAAATTGTGAATTATTATTGTGTTTGTGAATTCACATAGTATCGTTGGATTTAGAGATTTACCATTATCCTGTGGCTGCTTAATAGCTGAGCGAAGGACAGTGCTTCCATCTTGAGCAACAGGAATGACTGTAAAAATAAAGAGCACGAGACTATATAGTTTTATCTAACTGAAGTAGATCTGTCGACATTTTGAGTATATGGACGTATATGTGTTGTAGACAGCTCTTGAAAAAATACTGTATAAATATAAACCAGCTTTTATATGACATGGCTTAGCAAGTAGGTACTACATCAATTAACGTATGGGGCTGTTGTCATTACGGGAAAATAACGTACCGATGCAATGCGATAATATTTAAAGCAGCGTTCATATTTATCTATTTGAAAGAGTCCATTCCAATGTATGGCAATGTATGCTTTTATATCCGTATTACAGGCGAAGGTCGGATCGATTGAAGAAGGGGCGAGTATCAGTGTCCAACGACACGTTATCCATCGCTGCATCGCTTTCTGCATCCGTATGTATGCCTTGGTAGAGTATCATGGTATCCACCTTGCCCTCTACGCGCTTTATTTCAGACAGTACTCGCATTTCCCCGTAGGCCGACGCTTGACGGTTCGGGTACATGCAGCAAGTCAGTTTGCAACATTGGCCACAGATGAGTGACATAGGACCGTCTGCTTTTTCTTTGCCTTTGTCTGATTTAAAATATTATAAAAACTGCCAGGCGGCTGTAGACTTTTGTTTCTCCACTTCTTTATTCGCTTCCTTTGGCTAGATCTTCTTTGATCTCTGCTTTTGATTTTGTTGCTGCCACCTGGCAAAGAAATTTATCGTTATTTATTTAACTGAATAATTAAGCTAAAATCTAAAACTACATTTTATGTAAACCAGTTCACTCTTTACACTAACAGCGAGTTATTTCTCTATACTGTTCTTGTACTTTATTTCTTTTTATTTAATTGTGTAATGAAGATGAAGATCATAAAGCACATTAGTTATTCATAACTATACTGGTTTGTCAGTATACAACTCATTATACCTCTCGCGTGCCCCAAGAAACATCGTTCAGATTGCAGAGAGAGTAGATAATGAGCAGCATGTACATAGATGGAATGGAGATGAAGTAGAGCAAGAAGTGAGGAAGACAAGTTTCATCACCTTTCAGGATGCATAAACCCAGCAATAAAGTTAGCACCTGTAAAATGTTACAGACAATGCTCTATGTAAGTAAGCAATCTTTCTCGTTCTAAAAAAAACCTCCTATAGGTTAAGATGCAGAAAAACTTTTTTGTTCAGAGACATTATTTGCTACAAAAAACTGACAACTATTTTAAGATTAACAAACATAGCTAAACATTATTGTTAGGCATTTAAATTTTTTACGATAACAAACGGTATTAAATTATGATAATCAGTAGTGTCATGCACATAGATGTTGATATTAAACTATCACTACAGCATTAACACGAATCAAAGGCATATAGACTGTTTATGCGATCTTGTTTATCTGCCGGAATATTTGGCTTAAATAAGAATTCCTACCTCTCCTGCACCAGCTGTTCTTTCTAATAATATGCACCACGAAAGAGATCGCAGCGTATATCGTGATGTTTCCCGCATTTAAGGCCCATTCACACCAGCTCACGCTCATCACGATCGCCCACGCTCGCAAAAATTTGCCCGAGCGTGGTTGAGAGCGTGGCCAATTGGGCCCACGCCGGGCCGCAGCGCCGATACTACGATCTAATTACGTCGATACTACGATCTAAGTGCGTCTTTACCCCCGATCTCACTGCGCTCAACAAGCTTTCACCAGCGTTCAACACCAGCGCCGCGCATCACGCTTGCACTGCGCTCACTGCGTTTTATTGCGGACCAATCAGATCGCATTGCGTTCGAACGACGCTTGCACTGGCGCCTAAGCAACGCTCACCGCGCCTCAACTGCGCGCCAGTCACGCCGTAGTGCGACTTAATCACGCTCTAGTCAGGCGCCGACTGCGCTGGCAACGAGCCATATAAATAACCGCGGCCGCGTTCTAGAAATCATCATTCGTTCTGTGCCCGTGCTGTTCCATCAAGATTATTTTCTACTGAATTTATACCCATAATAGTATAATATATGTATCAACAACTATGCCGCCAAAAGACTTCTATTTCTCCTCCTTCATCTCTGCCTCATGATGAGGGCTGTGCAATCAAGTATTCGAGGATTGTCCTTCTACGAGAAAACATGGCAATGGAGTAGTGTTGCCTCATCCATAGTGAACACTGGTGGGGTGGCCAGGGTAGTCCCCAATTTATACCCCAAGTTCGCAGGACGTGATCTGAGCGTAACTAACACGTTAATGCGAACGCACAACTGCGTGTCTGAGCGTGTTGGGAGTAGTACACAATCGTCTGTAGCGAACGGGTCGAGCTTGCTAGAGAACGCACCATGGTCATAGCGAAAGCGTGTCAGGTCGCAGAGACATCTCCATGGACGTAGTAACAGCGTGATGAAACGTATTGACATCGTGTGAGAACGAGGCGACAATTTTCACGCACCCGGACCACAGCTTTGGCGATACGATCATTACGTTCGTACTACGCTCGAGTTAGCGTGGGTACATACGCCTTCCACGTCTCTAATACGCCCGCACGTGCGAGCTGTATTTCCGCGCACGCTCCGGCACCATGATAGTATTGAAATGTCAAAGTTGTCGCGCCACGCTCTGCCACGTCATGGTGACTGCACCCGCTCGATCGCGATCGCAGTTACTGTCCATATACTTCATACTGCGGTTCTAGACACGTTTCCACTCAGCGCTCTTTAGAGCGTAGTACGAGCGTAAGTCGAGATCGGGGGCCCTGGTGTCGAATGGGTATTACTAACCGAATATCAAATAAGGGCACAAAGCTGTTGGCGACGTTAGTCCCATCGCCGGTTTGGATCTGTATCGCCATGGGCGATGATAACGGCCAATCATAACGAAGCAGTAAACAATGGAGAGCACTCACAGCATACTTGAGCTGTTGAGAATGTCAACACAACTACATATAATAAGACGGCAGCACAAAAAGGCTTGCAAACGAGCCGACTAATAAATCCAGGTCCATCGGCTTATATGTTTTTAACAGTTACACGGGGTTCATACACACGTCACCTTATGTAGTTATCCGTGAAAGTCAAGTAATGTTCCCAACTTAACGCGCTTCAACGTTGAGCTCTTAATTAGTGAAATGACACCATAAATCATTGAGAATCATCTCTTGAGAAAACCTTTTCATAATCAACCCGTGTGGTTTCAGCACGGGGACCTTTAGGAAATTATTAGTTCCATGTGATATAAAGTAAAATCGGTTGCTGGCGACGGTGATCTCGTCAATTTGTGCTATGATGAGCGGGGTCTGTGGGAACGGCCAGCCGAAGTTTTAATTACGTTACACTCACCTGTACGCTCCGACTTCGCGGTTAAGACATCGTAGAAGAATCGCGACAGGAGCACAGGAATGACAGTAACGGAAGAATGCCGTCAGATCTGGAGATGTGAAATGCCTGGCTGACAGTGCATTGACCACGCATAATCATCAAATGCAGAACGTCGTTCCGGTCAACATGATGAACGCTAGAACAGCATCACTACTTGGTACACTGATGTACTTCTGTACCCGTAGTCCGTAATGAGATTTGATTACAAGGTTGAGACTCACATCTTACCGCTTGAAATCGAATATGTGGTTGGTAGTGGTGTAAGCCCTACGTGGTTTTTATAAGACACCTCTAGGGATAACTCTCTCTGTTCACCAATAAGGCGATCACCATTTGTTTATTATACCGTACTCGAAGTTATAATAAACCCCATAAGTGTCATCTAGGGTGGCATAATACTACTACTACTAATAATAATAATAATAATCATAATACTACTACTAGTAATAATAATAATCATAAAATAGTAATAATAATAATAAGAAGAAGAAGAAGAAGAAGAAGAAGAGGAAGAAAGAAGAAGAAGAAGAAGAAGAGGAAGAAGAAGAAGAAGTGCAGAAAATCGCACTACTGGGAACAGCACACATCCTGCGAAAAATTCTGGATTGAATCCCTATGTCCGCTACGGTTGGGAGCAACTGGTCAAACCCAGAAGCCACCGGCTGTAATGCCGTGCACCACTTTGGAAAGTACATAATAATAAATAATAATTAAAAAGTTTTCACTACTACTAGCTACTATACTACATACTAACTACTACTACTAACTACTGCTCCACCTCTACTATCTACTACTGACTAACCTACTACTACTACTACTACTACACTACTTACTATACTACTTTCTACTATACTAGCTACTACTACTACTACTACTACTACTACTTGCACTATACTACTACTACTACTTTACTACTACTACTACTTACTACTTAGAATGCGCGCGCGTTTTCAAAAGCCGATGGGCCGCTTAAACTAGTGTTTCCGCAGACATATGAAGCAGCAGAACCGAAATGCATTGCATCCGCGATGAATGCGGACATTAGTAGCCAAATTGTCTCATAAAGACACTACTAATTACTACTACATTGGTACATCAGTGAACACGGTATCGACATTTTCTGGACCCCGAAAGACATCGGTATACGTTTTGGCTGATAACGTTCTTGTGAGTGCAGACAACAGTCTAAGAATTGCTTGGCCATTGTAGATGGCACTCAGCGTCGGCAGCTGCGTTGTACCGCAACTCGGATGAAGACCCTCAGGCCATTAGTTGAAAGCGGCGGCGGCTGCCGAGTATTCACCCTGTATCCATGCTAGGCAAGTAGCACGCGTGCAGGAGCCCTGAGCCCTATCGCTTCGCCTATAAAATCACAGTTCATGATTGCTTCGTGTATAATAAGCACGTATATTGTTATATAAGCACGGTATATAAGCACGTAATATTCGTTATATGGCTTCGTTATATTAATATATATAATATATATATATATAATCAAGCGATCAGAGTTACAACATCGACAACACTGCTATCATTATGAGAGTTAACGTAGAGAAGTAAAGTAGAAGGCGCGCCTTTTTACCGACAAAATGTGTTGAGGCACACGAGCGTTGTTGTCCCGTGCTATTCTTACATTTCAGGTATTATACGTTGATAGTGCTGTTTTTTTGGGGGAAGGGGGGGTTAAGGCTTTTGACTCGGGTGCTGTCGTCGTTTTCATCATACTGTTTAAATTTATTGCTAACACGACTAAATATTTTTTACGAAACATTTTGGTTAGTATATTTCATAGTTTGAAACGTACATTGCATTGGCGCTCTTTGTTTTGCCTGGAATTGCCTCCTTTAACTGCCGGGAATTGCCGAATGTTATAGTAGAGATTATGATTACTGTTACGTAAACTACGTATACGAGCTTCAAACAGGCGTACATGCGCTGTAATTTTCATTTATCCCACCCCTCGATGATGATTATAGGCCAGCGTACGCACGTACATACCACACACACACACACACAGCTCACATCACACCATCACACCACACACACGCGCACACACACACACACACACAACACCACACAACACACACACACGACACACACCACTACACACACATATATTATGTGATATATATATATATATATATATATATACCAGTATTAAGATATATCAGCTCGAACGAACCTCCTGGTGATATCGAAGCAGTATAGCGATGTATGGTTGCCCTAAGTCCACGTTGAGCTTAATTTAAGCCACTAGGAAGTGGCGAGTAATTATTTGCGATACATTTGTAAAAGGCGATACGTTTTACCCTCCGCCTGGTGGTGATAAACAACCGTAACAGTCTACGTACGTGCGGTAAATGATTATGATATCCAGTGACATTATGTAGGTAAATAATATTCGTGCATGCATGCGCTGAAACCTTTACAGGGAATTATCTAGGAGCGCACTTCGACGAGATGCGCGATTACGACCAGGATGCACGGAGGACCATAATCTGGGTGTGCGACCGTTTTAAACAAACTGCGTTTACCTCGAATTTTCCCAATGTAATTTGTGCAGTAAAATAGACGCACACGTGATAAGCTATAACCTGATCGTGCGGCCGCACGCCATGCTGGGTGGGAGGTGCAACAACGCACGCGCACGCACGCACGCTCACACTCACACGCACGCACGCACGTACGCACGTACGCACGCACACGCAAGCACGCTCACACTCACACGCACGCACGTACGCACGCACGCTCACACGCACACGCACGCGCGCACGAACGCACACACACGCACGCACGCACAAGCACGACCAACTATACCTTGATCATACTGCACGTAGTGCCTGGCCTCGCTGGAGCGCGTTGTGTATCGTTTCATGACATTGGGCGCCAGCAGGGCGCTGGCACGGAACAGGCTGAAGCATCCCGGACTGCAGAGCACGCAGCCTAGCATGTGCTCGGTCGACTTCTGCAGCCAGTGTCCGATCGCGTACTCGAACTTCTGATACCACACCATCGGTCCTGTCGGATCGATAAACGCACTGAATCACATTGACACCGACAAACAACGCTACAACACTCGCGTGAGAAGACGCGTTTTACAGAAAGATCAGAAATGTGCCAAGCAGCACGTCGTTTTTGTTGTTCGTGTAATAACTTGCACCCAGTACTAATTCACTAATTATTGTCTATATAAGTATCTCGACTGTGCCCATCACGTCGTGCTATTCGCCAACGGCTATTGCGTTCAGACGATCAAAAAAAGAGTTAAATTAATAAAACAAAAATGCCACAATAGTTAGCCGTGACATGCTTACACGAGATGGATGAGTGAAATATGATCCAACTACACATATGATTTCGCGATCCTATACAGCGATAGAAAATGATACGGTAGACGTTTTTTTGTAAAGCTGTATAATGTTCACTACTTTATCAATTGCAAAACCCTATGGCTAGCAATAAGATACCAATGTTGAAATAGCAGCTAAGACACATCTCTTAAGCTGAGTTTACACTATGGACAAGTCGACAAAAAGTATATGCATGGAAATGTTTTTCAACGTTCTATCAACCTATTCTATGAGATGTTCAAAGTTTTTACGTTATGGCTGGCGAGTCGGCAAATGTTTCAACAATTGACCCGCACTGTACGCACGGGGAGCCATGGATACGCATTTTTTCACGTATTAATTCGCGCCAGTGTGGCGCCGATAGCAGAAACGCGCTCTCTCCCTGGTTGAAGGTCCGCACCTCTTGATTGCGATTATCGGAGTGGCTGAGTGACAATTACAATTAACTTGATCAACTCGCTGACCAAAAGTTGAGAAAATAGAACATGTTCTAAATTTTCAACCAGTTGCTATCAACTTGTTAACCGCTCAAATTTTACGTTTACACTGCCGACTTTCGGTAGATTAGTAGAAATGTTTATCAGCTTGTCAACTTTTCAGCAAAATGTTAATAGGGTAAACCCAGCTTTAGATGAACATCATTAGGAAATCACAAGCGGGACAGGTATAAACCATCTGGTGAAAGAGTTTGGAGACCGAGTTGAAAGAGAATAGATATAACGCGTGGAATCTAATTATCGGGAAGAAGATAAATAATACTTAGCAATTAAAAAATATTTGATTCAGCATATTACAATCACAAATTCGTTATTAGGGCACGAAATAGATTAATACATTTATCATAACAGATTATGAACAACAGGTAATTATAACTGTTTACCTGATCCGATCGGGTGAATTCTTCCGCACGCTGCGCCAAGACTATAATTCCTTTTCATCAAGTCGACTAACGTGATTATTGCTGAGGGTTTGAAGTCCACATCTCCATCAAGAGCGAGTATATACGTATTGTCAGCAAGCCTTTGTTTCGTATACGTATCAACATCCATCAGGTCGTATAGCTTATATCCGAGCAGATAGTACATGTACATGCACTGCAATAGGGACAGCAAAATGTGATAAGTTCGTTCAGCAAATCGTTGCCTAGATCTGACCATCGCATTCACTTTCACTGATCGCTGGGTAGGAGCCCTGCCACGCCCACGCTAGCGGAGCTCGAAGACTGCATTGTGTATAAACTCTCGCTTACAAAACATGAGCAACATATTATCGGGGAATATAAAAATAAACAATGAAAATAAACAAGTTATAGGGATTTTTAAATGGCCAAACACATAAAGAGACGAAGTGTCCCTGTTGTCACACACATGGAAATTCACTAGATGCGTGATCGATTTAGTTTGTCGATATAGTTGGGGCAAATAAAGATGTAATTGCTTCTAATCGAAATGCGTTTCTTCTCACCTGGGTTAACGGGTACAGGTAGAGATCTATGAGACCATTCCAGAATATGACTTCGTCCTCATCTAGGTTTGTGTAAACGCCATACTTCATGCAGTCATCAGTTATCCAGTCGGGATTCTGCAGGTCATCTAACGATATATTTTCCTCGTCGCTCTCTGTAAGAATCACTTCAACGCATCAAATAACATAAAGTCACCCGTTATACGGGGAGAGTCTCGACTCTAAATTGTGAATTATTATTGTGTTTGTGAATTCACATAGTATCGTTGGATTTAGAGACTTACCATCATCCTGTGGATGCTTAATAGCTGAGGGAAGGACAGTGCTTCCATCTTGAGCAACAGGAATGACTGTAAAAATAAAGAGCACGAGACTATATAGTTTTATCTAACTGAAGTAGATCTGTCGACATTTTGAGTATATGGACGTATATGTGTTGTAGACAGCTCTTGAAAAAATACTGTATAAATATAAACCAGCTTTTAATATGACATGGCTTAGCAAGTAGGTACTACATCACATTAACGTATGGGGCTGTTGTCATTACGGGAAATAACGTACCGATGCAATGCGATAATATTTAACAGCGTTCATTTTATCTATTTGAAAGAGTCCATTCCAATGTATGGCAATGTATGCTTTTATATCCGTATTACCAGGCGGAAGGTCGGGATCCGATTGAAGAAGGGGCGGAGTATCAGTGTCCAACGACACGTTATCCATCGCTGCATCGCTTTCTGCATCCGTATGTATGCCTTGGTAGAGTATCATGGTATCCACCTTGCCCTCTACGCGCTTTATTTCAGACAGTACTCGCATTTCCCCGTAGCCGACGCTTGACGGTTCGGGTACAATGCAGCAAGTCAGTTTGCAACATTGGCCACAGATGAGTGACATAGGACCGTCTGCTTTTTCTTTGCCTTTGTCTGATTTAAAAATATTTAAAAACTGCCAGGCGGCTGTAGACTTTTGTTTCTCCACTTCTTTATTCGCTTCCTTTTTGGCTAGATCTTCTTTGATCTCTGCTTTTGATTTTGTTGCTGCCACCTGGCAAAGAAATTTATCGTTATTTATTTAACTGAATAATTAAGCTAAAATCTAAACTACATTTTATGTAAAACCAGTTCACTCTTTACACTAACAGCGAGTTATTTCTCTATACTGTTCTTGTACTTTATTTCTTTTTATTTAATTGTGTAATGAAGATGAAGATCATAAAGCACATTAGTTATTCATAACTATACTGGTTTGTCAGTATACCAACTCATTATACCTCTCGCGTGCCCCAAGAAACATCGTTCAGATTGCAGAGAGAGTAGATAATGAGCAGCATGTACATAGATGGAATGGAGATGAAGTAGAGCAAGAAGTGAGGAAGACAGTTCATCACCTCTTCAGGATGCATAAACCCAGCAATAAAGTTAGCACCTGTAAAATGTTACAGACAATGCTCTATGTAAGTAAGCAATCTTTCTCGTTCTAAAAAAACCTCCTATAGGTTAAGAATGCAGAAAAACTTTTTTTGTTCAGAGACATTATTTGCTACAAAAAACTGACAACTAATTTTAAGATTAACAACATAGCTAACATTATTGTTAGGCATTTAAATTTTTTACGATAACAAACGGTATTAAATTATGATAATCAGTAGTGTCATGCACATAGATGTTGATATTAAACTATCACTACAGCATTAACACGAATCAAAGGCATATAGACTGTTTATGCGATCTTGTTTATCTGCCGGAATATTTGGCTTAAATAAAGATTCCTACATCCTGCACCAGCTGTTCTTTCTAATAATATGCACCACGAAAGAGATCGCAGCGTATATCGTGATGTTTCCCGCATTTAAGGCCCATTCACACCAGAGCTACGCTCATCACGATCGCCCCACGCTCCAAAAATTTGCCCGAGCGTGGTTGAGAGCGTGGCCAATTGGGCCCCAGCCGGGCCCAGCGCCGATACTACGATCTAATTACGTCGATACTACGATCTAAGTGCGTCTTTACCCCGATCTCACTGCGCTCAACAAGCTTTCACCACGTTCAACACCACGCCCGCATCACGCTTGCACTGCGCTCACTGCGTTTTTATTGCGACCAATCAGATCGCATTGCGTTCGAACGACGCTTGCACTGCGCCTAAGCAACGCTCACCGCGCCTCAACTGCGCGCCAGTCACGCTCCTAGTGCGACTTAATCACGCTCTAGTCAGGCGCCGACTGCGCTGGCAACGACCATATAAATACCGCGCCGCGTTCTAGAAATCATCATTCGTTCTGCCGTGCTGTTCACATCAAGATTATTTTCTACTGATTTTATACCCATAATAGTATAATAGTATGCTACAACTATGCCGCCAAAAGACTTCTATTTCTCCTCCTCATCCTCCTCAGTACGAGTACGAGCGTAGTGAGATCGGGGCCCTGGTGTGAATTGGGTATAAGTCACTGTAGCTGCAGAGCACGTCGTATGGTTGGTTTAACGTTTGGAAAAACTATATATACATTTTATACAGGGTGTAGCTAAATAAAAGCTTCCCTACGTAAGAGCTTGTATGTCTACAAAATACCATTTACTTTGGACACACTCACACAGGACGGAATTCCCCAGTGACCTTCAAAATTTTACAGTAGTAAATTTTACATATTTTCCTTTTTCCACCAAAAGTGTTGCTAGTTGTAAGCTATTGAGTACCCTGAAATGG
>NW_014578585.1:51946-63853 GCF_000485595.1 Priapulus caudatus
CCATGAACATTATGTTGAGCAACCTGACGGTATATATAGATAGTCATAGTATAGTATAGTATAAGTATAGTATAGTATAGTATAGTATAGTATAGTAAATGTATAGTAATAGTAATAGTATAGTAATATGTATATGTATAAGTATAGTAATAGTATAGTTATAGTATAGTATCAGTATACGTATAAGTAATAACGTATAGTATAGTATAAGTATATAATGTAAGTATACGTAATAGCTTTTATTGCAAAGTAATTATAAATTATTTTTATGATTCCAAAATAAACGGATGAATAGTATAACCTTCGGGATTTATTGTGGCATAGCTATAGCATACATACTATTGGTTATTATTTAGTAAAAAAAAACGCTATAAATTGTATATTAAGTATCAGGTGAGTTATATTAGTATTTAAATAAAGTGTACTTTAAGATTATATCCAGATATCACTACAACTAAAGCTTAACTCAATTTCTAATTAACCTAGCATCTTGAACACTGTATATATAGTAGTATAGTATAGAAGATAAGTATAGTATAGCTATAGTATAGTATAGTATAGTATAAGTATAGTATAGTATGAGTATATGTATACGGCGGTAAACCACCTCAATGTAGAAATAATTTAGTTTTCTTGTAAAAAGGATCTTAATCGCAATATTACATAGCATAATATTGTATCAAGTACTGAAGGATTGATTTTAATAGGGGAGATAATCTCTAGATATCTAGTTTTAAAATGCGTTAATAAATTAACAATTCGCTTGGTGTTAGAGTACTATTTAAAAGAAGCCGGAAGTCATTATGGTACGTGCTGGCGGACGTATATCGACCTGTATGGTCTCTTAACCGTCGTGAACTACGGCTAATAGTATAGTATAGTATAGTAATAGTATTAGTATAGTATCAGATAACGATGGGGAATACCGAAGTTACGAAGTTATAGTGAGAAATCATCCACACGTATAACAGTATACGTATAGTATAGGTATAGTATAGTATAGTATAGTAATAGTATAGTATAGTATAGTATAGGCTCAGCCTAAAATTCATGTATACGTATAGTATAGTATAGTATAGTATAGTATAGGCGCAACAATATATCGCCAAAACTAATAAGTAATTAGACGATGATATCAAGTATCTAGTACTTAAGTATAACGGTTTGTTCTTATTACTATGGAAGAATAAACGTAAATAATAGTCTATTGGAAAAATCAAAGAAATGAAGTATTACAGTTATATTTTGTTTATTTAGTTTTGTATTACGCATTATATTATTTAGTTATTAATATTTTTCAGGGTTATTATAATGAGTAATTATAATAATAAAAACTGTCGTTTCAAAAAAATTACCAGGAATTATTATTCAATTGTTTTGCATAGAGATCAATTTTTGTTGTACTACACTCCCAAGGATACATAATATGATAAAGCAATTAGATCGAATAAGGTGGATCCAAAAGTAGACACGGCCTATTAATTCTTTATATCATAATTTATTTCCTATTTCGCCAACTTTTTCTCCAGTAAGTACGATAAGATTGAAATATTTATTCAAGATCACTAGTGATAATAATACAGTATTAGGTGAACAAGGTAATCTGCCACATATATGAGCGACTCGGGCCATGTAAATTAAAGTAAATACGTATAGTATCACGCATACAAACGCAAATGTATAGCTATATGTAAGCATAACAAAGAGAACATAAAGTAATTATCCGGAATCATTCAAAATCGAGCTCACTGTCTTAAACTAGTTCATAGGTAATCATATATAATATAATGCAATTCAAGACCAGAGTCAAATTTATCAAGTTAATAGTACACGTTAATTAAATGATATGAAGTGATAGCGGTCAAGAATCCCGAACGATGGTAGATATATATGTGAGATACGAATCTGTTGAATGAATAGGTGATATGTAATTTCCTAACGAGATAGTATATAAGCTATCAGACGAGGTAGTCAACACACCTAATACTACGTGCGCCGTCACAGGAAGACGCATGTACAGTATACCGGGTATACCAAGCAACGTACGAAGAAAGACGAGGTCCCGTAACAGCAGCTACTATTACGTCTGGGATCGAATATAGCGATGAGTATCCACTATTCCGAAAGTGTATTTCTCGCGAGTATCGAATGTGTGACATCGAAATCGACAACACGAGATGTATTATACAGATACTTTCATAAAGTCTGATATTAACTAGGTGCCGTGTGTGATACGACCAGTGAGTCGTGATGGATAAAACGCGTATAATTAACGGTAGTGCGTGCGTGTCTGCGACGAGGTGCTGAGATAGCAGTGCTAGATAGCGTGCGTTAGTTACAGACGTCTACATGCGGTATAATATATAGCGCGAGTAATATCAATGCGCGTACAATGTTAGTATTATATGCATGAGGTGTATTAATGCTTATAGGCTAATAATCTGGGCTCGTTGTCAGAAACAAACTAGTATGATACGTTTCTAAAACGTATTATTTGATATATAAGTTATTAGTATATACTTTTTCACGTAATATAAGAACGTTGGACAGAAATGCATGTGAAACTTACGAATTGTTCTCGTATTAATATCAGTGAATAGGAGCTGGTACCTCAGGTTCGAAGAAGAAAAATTTGGTGCATTATAAGGCGAAAGTAAAATAGTGACCATAACTTCTTAAGACCAATTTGTTTGCTAAGCACAAAGAGGTCCTCAATTGGTCAAAAACGCGTCGTATAGTATTTAGGAGAGTGTCATCACATGCGAACGGTAATTTGATGTGCGATTATTACATGTATAGTAGATCACTCAGTATAACGGTTGTATATTGATCATCTGTAGGAGTGCGTGTGTGCATGTGCGTGTATGTATAGGTGACTGACGCGTGACGTTACTACCATGCGTGTGATTATAGCCTAAATCAGGTATTTATTTTAAAGATATAGCTCCAAAAAACGATAAACTACACTGACAGTCAATACATGAGACTATAATAAATGAAGTGAATGTTATATAGACTGTTAAGATGTATACAACAGCGTAGACACACTTCGTACTTAGTCGCACAAGTATTAAGGGCGCTGTATTATCGAGATGCAGTGGATGACGAACACGATATGTAGGTTTCAACAAACTATTATTCACTAACCATGCTCATAATGTTATCACTCAATTGTGATCATATCCTACTGAGATAATTACTAATAGTATATCTGCACATATCTATAACGTTATAGCTCATAATAAGGAGGGCTTCCGATTACACGAACTAGTAGATAAGTAATTATGCAGAGGTGACTGCTTAGTAAACTAACGTGTGAATAATTAATTTGGCCATAGAAGATGCGTATCACTAATCATTAGTTCATAGTTATATACACGAGATAGTATAGTATATGTATGTAAATACGTATATGGAACAATTATCATTCGAGTCTATTTGTCACCGTATAGATTAAGTCAGGCTAATGAATCAGCATTTAATCAGGGCCGTTTATGGGAGTTAATGTTATCGGAGTATCAGAAAATAATCAAGACCGAAAAAATGCAAAGTATAACGAGATAGTATAGTATGTATACGTATAGTATACGTATTGACAGTATTATTATTATTTATTATTTCCCAAAGTGGATCACGATGGGCCGTGGCGATCAAAGACTTGATGGTCGTTGAACACAAGATTTACTATGAGATTTGAAATCAGGTGAGGTAGCAGACCTGTCGCTGGCACGTACCCGTGCTTCTAGGTTGCGGACGGGACCGTGTCCTAGATTTGGGAGCCATATGGGATTCACTGCAGAATTTTGCGCAGGATGTGTCATTATTATTATTATTATTATTATTATTTATTATAATAATAACTATTATTATTATGTTTTAGGGACGATGTTGAGTGGTTCGCGCAGGTCTGTACCTCACCTTCAAACTCATAGTAATCTTTGTCAACGACATCAAGGTACTTGATCGCACAGCGTCTTGCATTTTGGTCTTGATCACTTCTGCCGAACAGAACCAGTACGCCGTAATGTGTCATAGCCGCATGGGGACAAAATGCGATGAATGTCACTGTAACTATGAACTAATGCATGTAGATCTCTCGGCAATTAATTATTCACACGTGTTACAGGAACGATATAATATAGTTCGTGTAATCGGAAGCCCCTTATTGGAGTATAGATATGTGCAGAGGTAATTATCTCAGTAGATAATGATCACAAGTAAATGGAATGTTAGTGGAATAATAGTTTGTGAACCTACATCGTCGCTCCTGCACCTCGCACATACGCGCCTATGTGCGACTAGCCCGAAGTGGCTGTGAATCTCAACGTCTATATACATTCCATGTATTATCATGTGGGTGTATTATCGTTTTTTGGAGCTAACCGATGCTAAACACACGCAGGTAGACGCACGCGCGCACTTACACGCACATGCACACACGCACCCAAAAGAGAAATCATATACACGTGTGAGCACATGAATGCACACAAACGTCGCAGGCAGACCTCTCCAAACGTGCCAAGAGACTCTTTGCTAGAAACATAATTAGTCTTAAGAGAAGTCTTGACATTCGCCTTAATACCAAATTTTTCTCTTCGACCGGAGCTCTATACACTGCATATGAGAACAATCGTAACGTTTCCATGTTTCTGTCAACGTTCTATGTGAAAAAGTAAATACTATAAAAAGTTTAGACTATACTAGTTTTGTTTCTGACAACGAGCCCAGATTGCAGCATATACCTCATGCATACATGTGCGCATGATTCGCGCTACATATATACGCATGTAGACGTGATCAACTCACGCACGAACGCACACCAATAGGTTCATCCACGCGCACGCGCACACGCACCTGAGTATAGACTTGAGTATCTGCTTAATCTCGTTTGTCGATTCGTGCCACATCGTCGCGCAGAAGTACACTTTCGGAATAGTCGACTTATCGCTATCGATCCCAGACGAATAGTAGCTGTTGTTGACCGGGACCCCGTCTTCCTGTACGTTAGCTTGGCCCGGTGCATCGCCGTCTTCCGGGCGCACGTAGTATAGGTGCTCGTCTGAAGCTTGATTCTCGTTAGGAATAGCGTTCTCAAGATCGTCGCTATTACCATCGTTCGGGATCTTGACCGCCTTCATTAATAACGAGAAGTAGAATGCTCTGGCTTGATTTGCATTATATTTAATGTTTGACTAGTAAGACGTCGATATAAATGATTCCGGATATTTTAATGTCTCATTTCGTGTATACATGCGTTTGTATGCGTATACATGCCCGCGCGTAGGCGATTACCTGCATGTACACTGTTGAAAATCACTTGCTTGGAAGAAAAAAGTCGGCGAAATAGGAAATAAATTCTGATATAAAGAATAATAGGCTGCATTTTGGCCCTATGATCTATGCTTACTCATATTATGTATCTTGGGAGTGAACAAAAATTGAATCTTGAAAAACAATGAATATATCTGGATTTTGAAACGGCACAGTTTTTAAATATAAACGAAAACTTAATAAATAATAAGTAAAACAAAAAACAAAAATGATGCTTCATTCTTGATTTCAGATATTGTTTTCCTAGTAAAGAAAAACGTTTCAGCAGTGTACGTCTATATAGTGCGAATATATGTGCGCATGAATAGGCTGAGCCTGGGTGGAGTTTTACCTTCACTAGTATTCCATCGTCGCGTCGACGGTTAAGAGCCAGGTCGACGTCCGCCAGCACGCTACAATGACTCGGCTTCTGAAACAGTCTAACACAAGGCGCCATATTGTTAAGTTAGACAGATTAAATAGACTCAGGTATGCCCTATAAAAATCAATCTTATGTAATATTATGCTATGGAATATTGCGATAAGATCTTTAAAAGAAAACTATATTACATGAGGTGGTACGCGAGTGTCAAGGTAGGTAATTGAAATTGAGTTTACTATGCTTAGTGTAGGGAAATCTTAAAGGACATTTTTAATATAACTCACGTATGAACAATTAGTTTTAAAAACAAAGTTGTGTGCAATAACATCCGAAGGTTATACCGTTTATTTGGAATCAAAATAATAATCTGAATAAAACGCGTCAGGGTTGCTCAAATGTAATGGTTTGTATAGTGTCAAAATGGCTGCATGATCTTATAAAAATCAATCGTCTGTGATATCTTCTGGGTCAATGAAGTCTGGTGCCCTGTGTACATGGACTGTTTTCACCACCTTTTATTACGCTCTGTGCATTCAGTGCATACGAAATCCAGTGCCTAAATACATGAGCAAGAAAATCATTGTGCCAATGCGTAAACAAGAACACAAATAAATTAGCCGTTCATACTTGATTGTCTTGGCGAGACGTTCACATGCCGGAAACCAAATATGCGATGTGATCCTTATGTGGGAGGCAATCAGCGCAATGCAGACAAGCAGCTCGATCCCCACCGTGAGTTTGTCCACCGGCGCGAGACCGTCAAATCGCACCTCGGCCCAATTCCAGTCCAGGTAGCCGGGCATGATCTCTTTCATGAAGCAGTCGTTTTGCTGGTTTGCTACGAAGCTGAGGATGACGAGTAGAATGAAGCAGGCGGGCAGTGCGAGCACGAGCGGCGTCGCGAAGCTGTAGCGCTGGATTAGCAGCTTGCAGGCGTACTTGCGCTGCCGATGAAGCACATCCAGGCGCTGAACTGCGCCGATCAGAAACACGTTGATCGCGTCGTGGTCATCGGTCAGTTCCTGCGCCAAAGTGCCGTTATTAAAGATCACCACGTACGGCTCTGGATTGGCGATGTGTTGGCATGAAGCAGCGATTGCACGGGAACGACATCCATCGTCAACAACACCATCAACGCATCAGCAGGCAGCATCTTCCACATTGTGACGAACACGAGATCTTGGGCCGCAGTTTCCTGACCTCTTCCTTAATGTTCGCCCCAAGAGGCGATGCACTCGTAGAAGATTTCTCACTGATGTAATTTTCCCAGTAAGACAGCGAGATGCATAGCGTGGCAAGTGGAATCATCCAGATGTCGTATCTTGCCAACTCAGTCTGTGCAGGCTGCAACATTACATTGTTTACTAGAGCAGAACTGTGTAAAGTGGTCATTAAAATAAAATAAAGAATGATTTCGTGACTTCGTTAACGGCCAAAACTTTACTAGTTTGGCCACGGACAAGTTAAAATAATGTATGCGATACTAGTAGAAGTGCATAATAATATGCCAATATTCCCCAATGTCTCTAATACGCCAATGATATTATGAAGCGTATATTATGTATTAAGTTTAAGGCAAGTCTTAATATACTCTTGATAGTCTGCAGGTCTAATGTTATAAGACGTCGGAGTGTAATACCATAATTATAAATATATTAGTATTAATAGCCGTGAGCCCACCATTCCTACGATGTGAAGTACTGTAAGGTAGCAGATCCCCACAATCTGTAAGAAGATAGCGGCAATATCTAGTACGAAGGCTCTTGTGGTCCTCTTGTCGTTGCTACTGCGTGACAGCATGCTGAAGAATACCGGGAATATGCCGAACGAGATTGACAGTGTCAGGGCGCCCACTACATCTAGACGTGGGCATAATCTTGAAGATCACCATCTGCGCCCACCCATGCATCGTCTCCGAGAAAAACACGCTGTTGAATGACAAGTAAGAGGATTGCTAACATGGGATTTTATCATCGTAATCAACGGTTTTTTTGGTGTAATGCAGTTTTGAAAGTGCTGCAATAATGTCGTGCAAACTTTGAGACAATTAGAGGGTAGAATAATTAAGGTGAAAACAGTTATGATTAACACTTCGACACACGGACATGCATCATTCACTCAATCATGCATGTGTACCGCAGTTTATTGTTTAACGTATCGTGTAAACAAGAGGTACCATGATTAAGGAGAAGTTTCGTTTCGTTAAACGACCCCCAAATTTCTCATTCTTCACCAGTGACGGTGGATACGATACTATATATATATAATATATATATATATATATATATATATCGTTTGTAGTGACCATGCGCTTTTTATATCCCACTCACTTTCTATATACTAAAGCTGGGTTTACACTATTCACTTTCTGTTGAAAAGCTTTGATCAACTTTTCAACTAATCGACCGAAAGTCGGCAGTGTAAACTTAAAAGTTTAGCGCTCAATTAGTTGAAATCAACTAGTTGAGAAAAGAGAACATGTTCTATTTTCTCACTTTTGGTCAGCGAGTTGGTCAATTTTTGCCATGCAGCCACTCTGATAACAGCAATCAGGAGATGTATCGCTCCACCCATGGGGAAGATTATTTCCCGCGCGCGCTTGCTATCGGCATCTGGCGCGAATTAATACGCGCAAAAATGCGTATTCAGGTTGCCTCGCACGCACACTGCTGGTCAAACGTTGAAACGTTTGCCGACTTGCGGTCGATAACGTAGAAAACTAAACATTTGATTGAAAAGTTGATTGACCGTTGAAAGTTTGATCAACTCGTCGACTTTTCGATAAACCCAGCTTAAAATGGATAAACTTTGCAACAAAAAGCCTACATACACCTACTGTGAGCATACTTGCAGTATGCAAACATCACGAAATGTTTTTATTGAGCCAGAAATGTGCATCGAAGTTAACCATGTTTATGCTATTTTGAAACTCCGTCGGATGGAGTTTCGGCGTACAGGTAGAGCGTACACATAGAGCGTACACATAGAGCGACGTGACTGAGATCGCCAACAGTAGGCCTACGCTAGCGCAAATAATTCGTGGAAAGAAAACACTATATTTATTTGCTGATTGCTGAAGTAATGTAGATAACATGTGATTTAAACAAATTTTACAATTTTCTACTGAACAAACATCGAATAATTAATTGTCTTGTTCTATCATAGAAAAGGTTGTTAATGAAAACTGCGATCGCTCGGCTATGTTTCGGATGTGTAAACACCGTGTAAACATTGAAAGAACTAGTTTCGTAAGGCTGTTTAGCTTTGCTGAAGAAATGTTATGAAAGTAGCAATACAAATGAGTTGTAGTGAATTTTTACACATATATCTGTGCAGGTATATCTGTGCATTTTGCTGCGAGAACAAGCCGTTTTAACACATGCATATATGCACACACAGCATACACACACGCATACACACACGCACGCACGTACCCCCCACCCCACAAGCGAAGGTCCGCGCGCGAACACACACACCACACACACACACACACAACACACACCACACCACACACACACACACACACACACACACACACACACACACACACACACACACACACACACACACATAAATACAGATACACTCCCTAACATAGACACACACAATTACAACTCGCCGCACGCACGTACTCACGCACGCGCGCACACAAACACACACACGCGCTAATCTTGAAATTCAATGTTATAGCTATGCAGTATATATATACTAGCAAGACACCCGGCGTTGCCCGGGAAATAAAGCGCTCAGTTGGTGACCACTTGGTTGAAAGAAAAATACCAACAAATCTATCTTCTATCTATCTATCTATCTATCTATCTATCTATGCTATTATCTATCTATCTATCTATCATCTATCTATCTATTCTATCTATTCTAATATCTATCTATCTATCTTATCTATCTATCTATCTATCTATCTATCTATCTATTCTATCTATCTATCTATCTATCTATCTATCTATCTATCTATCTATCTATCTATCTATCTATCTATCTATCTATCTATCTCACTCTATCTATCTATCTATCTATCTATCTATCTTCTATCTATCTATCTATCTAATCTATCTATCTATCTATCTATCTATCTATCTATCCTATCTATCTAATCTATCTAGTCTATCCTATCTATCTATCTATCTGATCTATCTATCTATCTATCTACTCTATCTATCATCATATCTGTCTGCTGTCTGTCTGTGTCTGTCTGTCTGTCTGTCTGTCTGTCTGTCGTCTGTCTGTCTGTCTGTCTGTCTGTCTGTCTGTCTGTCTGTCTGTCTGTCTGTCTGTTGTCTCTGTCGTCTGTCTGCTGTCTGTCTGTCTGTCTGTCGTCTGTCGTCTGTCTGTTGTCTGTCTGTCTGTCTGTCTCGTCTGCTGTCTGTCTGTCTGTCTGTCTGTCTGTCTGTCTGTCTGTCTGTCTGTCTGTCTGTCTGTCTGTCTGTCTGTCTGTCTGTCTGTCTGTCTGTCTGTCTGTCTGTCTGTCTGTCTGTCTGTCTGTCTGTCTGTCGTTCTGTCTGTCTGTCTGTCTGTCTGTCTGTCTGTCTGTCTGTCTGTCTGTCTGTCTGTCTGTCTGTGGCTGTCTGTCTGTCTGTCTGTCTGTCTGTCTGTCTGTCTGTCTGTCTGTCTGTCTGTCTGTCTGTCTGTCTGTCTGGTCTGTCTGTTCTGTCTGTCTGTCTGTCTGTCTGTCTGTCTGTCTGTCTGTCGTGTTTCTGTCTGTCTGTCTGTCTGTCTGTCTGGCTGTCTGTCTGTCTTCGTCTGTCTGTCTGTCTGTCTGTCTGTCTGTCTGTCTGTCTGTCTGTCTGTCTGTTGTCTGTCTGTCTGTCTGTCTGTCTGTCTGTCTGTCTGTCTGTCTGTCTGTCTGTCTGTCTGTCGTCTGTTCTGTCTGTCTGTCTGTCTGCTCTGTCTGTCTGTCTGTCTGTCTGTCTGTCTGTCTGTCTGTCTGTCTGTCTGTCTGCTGTTCTGTCTGTCTGTCTGTCTGTCTGTCTGTCTGTCTGTCTGTCTGTCTGTCTGTCGTCTGTCTGTCTGTCTGTCTGTCTGTCTGTCTGTCTGTCTGTCTGTCTGTCTTGTCTGTCTGTCTTGTCTGTCTGTCTGTCTGTCTGTTCTGTCTGTCTGTCGGTCTGTCTGTCTGTCTGTCTATCTAGTCTATCTATCTTATCTATCTATCTATGCTATCTATCTATCTATCTATCTATCTACTCTATCTATCTATCTTATCTATCATCATCTTCCATTCTATCTAATCTATATCCTGAGCTCTATCTACCTATCTATCTATCTATCTATCTATCCCACTCTATAATCTATAGTGCTATAGTCTTGCACACTCTGTATCAAGTCGGTGCAAGGTGAATGTCGTTACGACAATGACATGGCGCATGTAAAATAATCCATGTATTGTAACTCAATGTTACGCGCATTGTACAGTCATGCAGGTCAGTGCAAAGTGAATCCCGTCTGCATGTGGGCCGGTTTATTTGCCGCTGCTACAGAGGTGCGTTGATTGAACGCTGCTGCAGGGGCATGATTTTTTCATTATTTTTTCGTTTTGCGATTTCAGATGACCTCGGAGGTCAAATCCAATGTGCCCATGTTCCAATGTATCCAAGGTTACATGTAATGGCCATCCTTGGACATATAATATTATAGAGTGGCCGATATTGATTTGAATCGAACAGACGAACAGAGAAACTTCCAGTGATATGTATTAGATATGCATGGGCTTTTATGGTCTGTGAAAGTCTCCAAAGCATTGCTTTAATTTTTTTGCCATATTCGAACCGACCTCCTGTTGGAGTGATAAATAATTGGCAACGACAGCTACCGACAGGAAACCGTTTTTCAAACATATTCTGGGAATCTTATTATCTCATCTGACATAGGGTACTGTCCTCGTTCACTGGTTTAACCCCTATTTTGCCGCACGTTGTTTGGGATTTAGGTTGCGAAAATGTGTTTATGTTAGGTGGCAGCCCCGCTTGGCAGGATTTATTCCATATCACTGAGTCATTATTTCCCATGGGTAATATTGGTTTTTATTTCATAGCGCGCGGCAATAATCTCCACCAATTACAATGCCATATATTTAGTGGTTACATAATAATTTTATATGACGTACAGTGATCCATTAATGGAATTATGTCTTTAATGCTTAAAGAAGGTGGCTTTAAAGAGCCATGCACCCCCAGACCTTGTGTTTTAAGGTGCGCGAGCGC
>NW_014578585.1:67207-68386 GCF_000485595.1 Priapulus caudatus
AGTTTAATATAGATGATAATTTCAGAAATTTTTTTGTACCATTAATATACTGATAGGAGCCGATGTGCTAGTCTTAATTTTCACCCATATGGCGTTCTCACCAGGAAGTGTATACGTGTATGGTCTGCTATGTGTGTCTGGCTTCTATACAGTAGTAATTTTCTACGAGAATCTAACAATTTAGGAGTTGGCACTCATACCTGTGTGTTTGTACGTCCTGTCTACCGTTTGTGTTTTATGTCTGTATGTCCTAAACTTTATTTCCAGAAGTGTACAAACTTACTTTTGTCTAAACAACATCAAATATTATACGTCACGTTATACCCAGTGCCCAGCAATGCTATCCCTAGTTCAACAGCATTATTACAGATTACCTTAATAAACAGAACAGTAAAAAAATGGCTCAGTTAAACATACAATCTCTAAATACTAGAGGCCTGGCAAATCCAATTAAACGTAGAGACTTTTTCAAACGATTTCGGGAACAAAATGTGCACATATGCTGCATTCTACAAGATATTCATATTGACTCCAAATTTGTAAATCGGGTCAAAGCAGAATGAAGTTTAAGCGCACTTATATGTCCATTCATATCAAACGCGAGAGGCGTGGCAGTTCTATTTAATACTGGTTTTGAATAAAAAATACACAGATGCGAAATAGACCCTTATGTTTACATTTGGTTAACCTGTATGGACCAAATGATGACAACCCTAAATTTTATACAAATATATTTAACATTATTAAAGATTTGGGTAACGTAAATTACATCCTATGCGGAGATTGGAACTTAGTTATAGATTCGAAAAAAGACCTTTTTAACTATAAAGCGGTTAACAACCCCAGAGCACGTAACCTAGTTTTGTCAGGTATGGCAGAGAAGGGTCTAGTAGACATATGGAGAGCATTTCATGAAAATGATCAACATTTTACATGGTCAAAAAGAAACCCTATTAAAATGACGCGCTTAGACTTCTTTCTGGCCACTGAGAATCTATTATCAATTTTTTCAGATGCGTATATTCTCCCGAAGTATAAATCGGACCATGCTCTCGTGAATGTTACTCTTAACACATCTTTTGAAGAGCACAGAAAAGGATACTGGAAATTTAATAGCTCGTTACTCAAAGACCATGAATTTGTTAAACTAATAAAAAATGAGATAATAAATATAAAATC
>NW_014578585.1:69576-72775 GCF_000485595.1 Priapulus caudatus
AGAGGATCGTTTTAGGAGGCGGCGATTCGACTTGCGAAGTGCGCGCACCTTTCGGGTACGAAACTGTCTGATCCACCGAAATTCGAGGAGCGTAAACATCTGACGCCGAAAAGTTGCGTGCGAGCGAACTGGCTGCAGGGCTCGCCAGAGCAGAGGCCGACGCCTACACACGCACACCAGCACAGTCAGCAGCTGTATGCATTCAGCGAGTTTCGTGCGTGACCGTCGTGTACGTACGACCATACTTTGCAATTGGAACATATGCGACCAAACCAACAAACATACAGATGGCGTTTGTCTTTGTTTTTGAAGGTTTTGAGTTCCCACTAAGGGAAGTAACGTCACTCCGGCCCCACCAATATCTGGTATAAGCCATCCGGGCCACCGCGCATTTGTTTTCGCCAATAAATTTGGAATGAAAATAGATTTGAAATAAAAAGGATTTTGAAATAAAAATGATTTGTATGGAAAATGTTATTTGAAATATGGGAATTGAAAATGATTTGGGAAATTAAATGAATTATGAAATGAAAATTATGATTTGATGCAATGATTTGAATGAAATGATTTGAAATGAATTGAATTTGGAATGAAAATGTATTTGGAAATGAGACATGAAAATGAATTTTGAATATGAAAATGAATTTGCGTATGAAATAAATTTTGAATAACAATGATTTGGCAATGAAAATGAATTTGAAATGAAAATGGAATTTTGGAATAAAAATTAATTAAAATAAATAATAAAAATATCTGTAGCCATATCGGCACCATACTAACAGGATTATGGATATGTTATCGTTTACCGGCCCAAACAGATTATTAACATCCACTCGCGCATAATTATTTGCGCTGCTGTTGTGGAGTTGGGAGAGGGAGCCTTTTTATGTTCGTTATAAGTCCGCATGTTTATATAATCGTAGGCTGCGCTTATCAGGTAAAATGGGTAGGCATATACGTCACATAGCGGCGATGTTATGCAAAAGTGTTGTGAAATACGTACGCACGCACGCGCGCACGCACACCACCACGCACACACGGACGCACTTACGAGGCACGCACACAAAGGCATGTGTTACTAGCGACTGGGCTAGGCTTAATACAGCATACACCGGCTAAAAGACATTATCTAAGAAGTTCATGTCAGTGATGTTGGGTTAGGCAATTAAATGTAGGCGTAGCCCTCTTGTTCAAGTTGTTCATAAAGTACGTCATACCTCGACAATGTGGCACAGGAAGTTTCGGTTCGTTCATTAGTCTTGCAAAAACATTTTAAAACCCACTCGACAATAGTGCCATGTCAATACATGATAATTTAATCAAGAATAATATGACAACATCGTCTATAGTGGTTCTGACAATTTAAAAAAGCCAGCACTTCAGCATCAAGTTATAGGTGTTGTTGGGACAGACTCGGGGTTGCAGGTAACCTATGTCCGTTCATCCAGGCACCCTTTTCACTATCTCCCGTCCTGTTAATGGAACACGGACGTTAACAGCGCAGTGTCACCCGCTACCAGAAGAAGAATATTTTGCGGGAAAACATTATCTATTAAATCTTGAGAGGGAGGTATCTATAGCCCCAAATATCTATATCGATAACATTTTATCCGTTAGGCCTCTCTTCAAGAAATAGGAAGAAGGTCTTCGCGTGTAAGGTGCCTGCTGGCATAACCTTCAGTTACACAATCGGCTACGCAGTGTGTTGGCGCAATGCGACATATCTCCGCAGAAAGTTAATTTTTATGTGAATATGCCTTTAATATGAGTTAGGGGTATCGCAGCACAGCATTTTATGTAATTAATTCTTTATTCAGTAGACTAGTGTTTATAATTGGGCAGAGCGGCTCTCTTAGCTGTAGGGGGCAAGCTGCTTCTTCGCACCTGCCGTCCTATTACGCCGGCCCCCTTGATTCCATTCATCAGCCTGTTCTTTTCTACGGCCCTCGCGTTTCTTTCCTTCCGCCTTTTCCACTGGAGGTCCCACTTTCTCTTCTCTTTTCAGCAAAGTATCATTATACAGTTATCTTCAGTCCGTACTGCACGCCAGAAACGGTGCTGCGCATGCGCAATAATCTCCGAGAATTAAGAATATTTTGTAAAAATTATTATCTTAATCTGGAGATGAGCTATACTAGCATAGATTTAGATAATAACATTTTATCTGTAGCCCTCTCCCAAGAAATAGGAACAAGGTCTTGCATGTAAGGTGCCTGCTGCATATACTATTCAGTACACAATCTGGCTACATTTGTGTGTTGGCGCATGCGCAATATCTCACTAGAGGAGTTATATTTTGGGATGAATATGCATTTAATATGGTTAGGGGGTATCTCAGCACAGATTTCTGTAATTAATTCTTAAAAGTAGACCTGTGTTTATAATCGGGAGAGCGCCCTAGCCTGTAGGGTGCAAACGTCCTACTTCATCCCCTCCCGCCCTTCTCGCTGCCTCCGTTGTCCTTCGCTCAGCCTCTTTTGTTCTTCTACCGGCTCTCAGCTATCTTCGCTGCCACCTTTCCTCAGCCTCCCACCCCAGCTCTCTCTCAGCAAGCTATATTATGCAGTTGCCTTCAGTCTGCACTGCACGCCAGAAACGGTGCTCGCGCATGCGCAAGATCTCCTGAGAAAATGAAATTTTGGGAAAATTATGCATTTAATCCTGAGAGGAGCTATTATAGCATAGATTTATATGATAACAGTTTATCCGTAGCCCTCTCTCATGAGATAGGAAGAAAGTCTTGCATGTAACCGGTGTCTGCTGCATATACCATTCAGTACACCATCTGGCTACATTAGTGTGTTGGTGCATGCGCAATATCTCACCAGATGAGTTATATATTGTGATGAATATGTATTTAATATGGTTAGGGAGTATCTCAGCACAGATTTCTGTAATAAATTCTTATCAGTAGACCTGTGTTTATAAATGGGAGAGCGCCCTAACCTGTAGGGCGCAAATCTCCTTCTTCACCACCTCCCGTCCTATCCGCAGGCCTTCTTTGTCCTTCCCTCAGCCTGCTTCTACATCTACGGCCCCACAGCTATGTTCCTTTCCGCCTTTCCTCAGTCGCCCATCTCCCCTCTCTCTCTCTTTCTCTCTCTTTCTCTCTCTCTCTCTCTCTCTCTCTCTCTCTCTCTCTCTCTCTCTCTCTCTCAGTAAACTATATTATGCAGTTATCTTCAGCCCGTACTGCACC
>NW_014578585.1:73039-74855 GCF_000485595.1 Priapulus caudatus
TGGCAGTTCTATTTAATACTGGTTTTGAATACAAAACCACAACAGATGCGAAATGGACCCTTATGGAAATTTTATTATCCTAGATATTACCTTATCAAACCAAGTGCAGTTTACATTGGTTAACCTGTATGGACCAAATGATGACAACCCTGAATTTTATACAAATATATTTAACATTATTGAAGATTTTGGTAACGTAAATTAAAAAACGTAAACTTTCTCTCTCTCTCTCTCTCTCTCTCTCTCTCTTTCACACACACACACACACACACACACACACACACACACACACACACACACACACACACATACACCTCACGTGCAAGGTCTACACCGAGGTCCCCCCTTATACCCCTGGCCCATAATTGAGGACTTTGCTTCTCTAATTTTATATTAATTAGATAACCAGTAATAACTTGCTCTTAAAATGTTCTTATTTGCGTGTTCATCTAACGTTTCACAGTTTAATAGAGAACATACTCCGAGTGTGTGTGTGTGTGTGCGTGTGCGCGCGCAGTTCTTGCGTGCGCCCGTGCGTGCGTGCGCCGGTGCGTGCGTGCGCCCGTGCGTGCGTGCGTGCGTGCGTGCGACCGTGCGTGCGTGCGTGTAAACCGAAAACACGCAAAGCACCAGCATTTCGCAGGTAAACTGACCAGTCTGACCACGTCTGTGCCAAACTAATAAATAG
This sequence comes from Priapulus caudatus, assembly GCF_000485595.1. Classification (NCBI taxonomy): domain Eukaryota; kingdom Metazoa; phylum Priapulida; class Priapulimorpha; order Priapulimorphida; family Priapulidae; genus Priapulus; species Priapulus caudatus. The sequence goes on from NW_014578585.1 coordinate 73,728, forward strand.
ATGATTTACACGGACAAAGGCAAACTATGCGCAATAATATGACCAAAAAGTCTGTTTGGTTGTAGTCCAGTTACAAGTATTAAAGATATACCCAAAACAATTCCACGGAACTTTATATACGACAATATTGAAATATTTCACAAATTGAAACCAATTTATAGTTGCTTTTAAATTAATGCAATTTCTTTGGACAAGTCATGCAATCTCATCAAAATAAAAACAAGGAGGATATACAGCATTATCACAATAAAAATTTGGCCTAACTAAAAAAATTGCTGTTTAGTTAATTGCAGTCACTTTGCTCGCCTCACAGCCTCAACAACATAAAAATGAGGAATGTTGAGCTTCTTCTTCTCATAAAAGATGCGAAACTAACAAAATAAAAATAAATAAGAAAAACTGCTTTTCCTTTATTTAATGCAGTATTCCACCTGGCAAATGATTAAATTTGGATAAATAAGTAAGCTGTGATACCATATGTCAAAACAAAATCTTTTGCATGACTGTATAATAGTTTCATCACCACTTCCAATTTTACGAGTTTAGCTCTGTCATTTTTACAGTAAAGATTAACGTTTTGCACTAGATATTGTTTTTAGTACACCTATATGTTGCGTTTGAAGTTAGGTAAGATGTTGACAGTTAAAGATTGACTCGCTAAACAAGCATAATTCGTCCTGTTCGCTAAAGTGGTCTGTAGATTTACACATTTCCTCTGCTTTTTGTTTATTTACTAACAAAGATATGTCCATATTTATAAGAAATAATGTGGAATCGTGTAGGGTCTATGCGATTTTGTCACACATCTTAATATTAGCCCAGGCTGTGGTCATTATTAGTAAAAAATATTGGAGTGAATACGTTGTCCCATTAATCAATATTGTGTTAGTAAGTATAGCTTATAGTTGGGAATTGGGCTATAGAGTCATTATACTAGAGTCATTATCTCATATCGCAAAGTATTACCAAGTCTATTTAGTTAAACACAAATATACCAGCTAATACAAATGCTAATAGCAATGTATGCTAAGCTAATGCTAATGCAAATGCAAATAAAACAAAGAACTGAGCCATGGTTTGATAGCGAGATTAGGGAGCTTATTCTGGAAAGAGATAGAAACTTTCTGT